>NW_019213746.1:0-58899 GCF_002532875.2 Varroa jacobsoni
ACGCGTTGCCGGAACGCAAATTATCGATAAAAAAAATCCCCGTCTTTGTTTACTTAGGACCGACCAGTAATCAGGTTCGTGACGCTACAGTGGCCCATCTGTGGGCTGTCCACAGACCAAATTTCTGTGCAATCGGAAGCTTGCTTTTGCAACAACTCTAGGGAGAATCGTTTTGACCGGATCATTTTTTTTTTTCGGAAAACAGAACCTACTGCGCTTTGGTAGATAGATTGGGCCCTGTGTCAATGACGAAGTCGAGTTTTTACAGGTGACACCAATGCTGCACGAGAATATTTGAAGGCCAATTTGAAAAGTTTCTCGGCCGTTTTCGCAACGACCGAGAAAGTTTTGAAAGCAAACCATGGGTTAGACTGCCTGTTACAGTGAACACGAATAAAAGCGCAAAAAAGTTATTTATGTTAGGGGATCGAGGATTTAGCCTCAGGAGCATAGTAAAAGAATCGGCAATCTTGCACGCACAAATAATAGTTCTGCGAAACTTCTTCGTTGCATCAAGGTGCTACCTAAGTAAGGTGCAATATTTAAGCAAACTTTTGCAGAAAAGTGTAAACCTTCCGACTTTTTCGTTGATGTATTGTAGTTTACTTTTGATTTGAGGATTTTCGGAACGTGAGTCCAGTTGCTTTTACAAAAGGAAGTCTTATTATACCTATAAACCTCTATGATTCAGTTCTTACTCCCGATATCGCCGTTAGGTATAGCTCCATCGGACGGTTGGCTCTCACCACGAAACGAAGTCTGTCTATAGCCGGATTCAAACTTAGATTATAACGTGTGTCTAAAATTAGCAGGCAAATACGTTACCCACAAAGCTACTACAGGGACAAGCCTTTAAGCCTAAGACACTTTGAGAAGCACCTACGGCCTGGAAAGTATTTTTCAGTGAACACCTTACCACAAAATTTTAAACAGATGGGTGTAGGTTCAAGGTGCCTACGGTAAACGTTGTCGAAAGTACGGTACCCGAATTCTACGAGATTTCTACGAGAATCCCTTGAAAGCTCTTTGCGAGCTTTCGATAGATTAAATTTATTATCAGTTTGCCGTGACGTCGTGTCTTTTAGAAATATTCACCTTAAGACAGGATTTTCAACAACATTTACAATATCGAAACAAGAAATCGGTCAACATATGGAGTCTCCTCACTTCAGCTCGATTTAATAAATATACAGTTCCTCTAGAACGGCACATGCTTTGAACTAAAATAAAGCTTCCTGAGCCGACCCTTGGTTATCGTTTTATCTAACGGTTCTTCGAAATCCCCTTCCCGTATTCCTTCAAAGTCTGTCAAAAAAGCTTTCGACTTCTTCGAATTAGAATATTATTATTATTATTAGAATATAGGTCGATATTTAATGTTTTTTGAACAGCAATGATGGTACGCCTGTTGAATTGGCCGTGAATTGTGAATAGTGCCGATAAGGTTACAGAGTTAACCTTTACATGCGACACGCAGTTTTATGTTTGAGGCCTATGACTAAGACTAAAAGAATCGCTGGCCTCCAAAACAAAGAGCACAAGGTTAACAGTGTAAAAACGCGTGCTTTATAGTTCCACTGTGCTTCATTAACTTTAGCCGTAACCTTGGTCGTACTTCATATAGGGTCTCAATGACGCTATTTTAGAACCGCTTCGACCATGAATGATCGAATGCGCCTCCTCCCCATACACACACATGAAATTCCCGATCCTAGCCTAAGGGGAGCTTGCTTGCGTTCAAGCTCGTAGAAATCCATTAACAATTTTCGTTATCTAGTCTACCGTAGGTTTACATTGCTTTCTTAGTCAGTCCATCTTCCCACTGATTGTTGCTATCTGATAGACCTTTCGCGTGATATGTGCTAGGCGAAAAGTGTACATGTCTTCAAATGCACTTGATGTGTGGCTAGACAGTGTCCCACACAAAACACCACAGAGAGTGTCACGACGTCACCGCGCGATACTTTTCAAGAATAGCAAAAGCTGTAGCAGAAGCTATGACTAGGATGGTCGAAAATCAATCGCATTCTATCAGGTTCATTATGGCGTTTCCTTATAATGATCTGTCGATTAAGCACATGAGAACATTACGCGCACATCGCCGCGCTTCTCGCTTGTCTTGTCTCCATCCTCGATTTTACTTCCTGTATTATTAGCGCACCAACAAAGCCGTCGCCCACCCCCCGACGGAAATTTACAGTGAGAAAAAATTTTACCGCTACACAGAATTGCATCGAAGGCGGTCACCGACGCTAGTTTGGCGTCTGTTACCGTCGTCCAAAACGGTGCTCTCCGATGTGGTGCGAACAACACGTGTAGTTGAATCGATTAGTATGTGTTTTGTATAGGGAGTAAATGCTGATGTTATGGCCTTTTGTGTGGGTCAAGAAAATTGATGTGACTCGATAAGCCCTTCGGATGCTACAAAAGTACACTGGTACAGGGAACAGGATACACAAAATTGGACTGTGCAAGAGAAATTTAAACAGGGAAAAAGAGAGGATCGGCACATTTTGGCCATAGCCGAAGCAATGGCTGAGTACTTGATTGAACCTGTTGAAGAACCGCTTTGGGACTCAGTAACATTGACTCGAACGACGACACCTGGCACCGATGCCGATGACACTGGTAAGGAGATTATTAAAATAGTGGAAATTTTTTGGACATGTAGTGCTTGAAACTGGATTATCTATAGTGCACTTCGATGATATAGGGGAAAAGAGAAAAAAAAAAAAGCAAGAAAGCGAAATACCGGAAATATATTTGTTGTCGGATAGGTTCAGTTGTCTACATGTATGCGAAATGTTAAATACTTTTATAGCTGCGCCTATTTGAATATCGGGTGCTTATGGATATGTATGATTATCATACGACGCTATTTTGTTGTTAGATAACAGTTGTATACGCTAGATGGAATATATAATCTAGGGTACGGCAAAGTTGACAGGTGTTTACTACACCACTCTAATACGTCATTAGCTATAATAGTCTTAACTGTTGTTACCGGATGTTTTGACACCTTTTCCAAATGGAATCAAGTCCCTCCTCTATAAAATATTTCAAAGTAGATATATGATAAGTTGGGCCGTATATAAGAATGGAATTTTTTTGCCACATTTAAATAGATACAGATTTGGCCCTGCCTAGTTCCAAAAAGCAGTATCAAAAAAACCGGCAGACGCGCAAAACGTCAGCCTACACGATAACAGTGCGCGTACTTATCAATTGCTCGGGCATCGCTGAGTATCGAAGTGATTGCCTACACAGACAGGTGAAGCCTTAAGGCTTTTTTTTTGAATTAATACTTCGTATATCGGTGAGGCAATACAAAAATTAAATATTTTTAGTGGCTAATTTCAATTGATTTTTTCCGACTCGAAACAATTTGATAACCACTGATGCCATCTTCTTCTGTTAATAAAGTCATTATCTTTCAAGTGGCCGATAAAGGGAGAACAGTGATATGGATAGTAAGCGTCACCGAAGGTCGAATTTTTGTTCATTAATTCTGGATCTCTTGTCGAGGCTATTGGGCGATAATTAAATTCGAGCGTTGACTCGGATGTTTATTTTGATTTTCGGAAAGTCCGTTCTATAGAGTTTGCTGGTAGGATCAAGATAGAAATGCTAGCTTTATTTTTTAAGCTGCTTTTTGTTAATAAAATCAAAACTAAATGTGGTACTCTATGGAAAAGAGCTTTTATCCATGAATTTTCAGGTTAGTATTTAGCTTCAGAACTAATGTGGTTGTTAGTAAGTTTTATAGTCTGAATATACAGAAACTGAAATTAACTTACATGAATATATGGGCAACAAGTGTCAATAGGTCGAAACCACCTTGATGCGGAATAAACCGCTTTTAAGAAGATCGTCCACAATAATAATTTTTGTTTATTGACCAAACCGCTGACCAGACAGCTGAAAGTTGGCTACCATTGCATGTACTCTAAGAGAAGTTGCCCCACAGAATGTACTTTACGTACAAAATTGGCATGTTTATTGCGACTCTTGCCTAAAATAGCTCTCTAAACCATCTATCTAAAAATCTCTAAACCAAATAAATAACCAGACTCTCCTAATTACATGTGGAAATAAGAATGATTCTTTCCGGGCTTTAAATGATTGTCTGGTTTTGCAGTAATGGAAGAGCATTTAATGCGAATCCCTTCGGCTATTCTTCAATCGACGCCTTTACACGAACGACCCCCGTCACTGGGCGCATTGCTACCTTCAGCAATAAAACTACCCAACGCGAACCCTGTAGAAGCCGCGACGATTGAAGATCCAAACGAAACGATTCGAGGACGAGGCTTCCTAAAAAGTGGGTTTATGGATGCTGCCGACGAGCGGCAGCCTTTTGGCAAAACTGCCCCTATGAAGCCACCAAGGAAAAGTCTACTCAGTCGATTATCGTCTATAGCTGAACGGTCATTTAGCACAACACCTCGGAAAGCGATAAAGGCAAAGAACGAACAATTTCAGCAGGAACTACCGCTACAGACAGATTTGACTCGATCTGATCAAAATACGAATGATGGTGATGATGATCAAGCCAGCGACAAAACCCTTACAGCGGTATGTGGAACTCTGTCTATTTTCTTTTCTTTTGTCCTTTATTAGTTTTCACTTTGTGAAGTACATACGCTAAGTAACTGATGCAACCTCCCACTGCTTTATTTGCGACGGCATCTTCACGTGCATTCTGGTCTTAACTTGAAGATGTTGATTAATATAGATTAAGAACTATCCGCATACCTATTACTTCATAAAAATACTAATAGAATTGTAGCTATACAATGCGTACGAAACGTGTGGGCATTTTGTGAAGAAGATCCTACCGATTTAGTTATTATAGAAGTAGTAGAAAATAAAGTTTTGTTATTTGGTTCCAACGTGATGATTCAAGGACCACCAGGACAGTGCTAATGAAATAGATCAGGTCACCGACAAGAAAATAGACGTAGAGGACCAGAACAACAACAATACTCAATGTACCAGTCAGCTATATCGACATACGGATCGTGGTAACGGTGCAGCATCAACAGGCCGCGAAGATAATGAAAAAGTTCAAAGTGGACCGTTCGAGACTGACACCAAGAAGAAGATGCCTTCAAAAGCAGCTTGTGACTGTAAAAGTTGCATGGCAATCCTCGAGCAGGTCTGTTCCTCAAAATTTTTCTCCTATAGAGTTACGTCTAACGCAAAAAAAGTCACTACTGTTATTAAGCGTCGTTTTAGAGAGGGAATGGATGATAACTCAAACTCTGAATTGGTAAGCGTAGCCCACTGCGAAATCGTTTCTATGTCCAACTCGAACACGATTGAATCTACTTAGCGTGGGTCATTCAAGGCTTCTACTAAACACAACTTTAATTTGGAAACATTTCTAGTATCTATTACTACGGGTATGAACACAGCGATCAGTAGCGTGTCTTGCGGACATACTGCTATCAAAGACTGTTAATTAACAGTCACCGCGTCACGCCAGTGAATCTATTTTTGGTGGTCCTAGTGCACAGCAACTGCAATCGGACACGTCTAGTAGAGTGTGACAGCTCTATTGGGTAACACAATGACACCTAATATAGCCGTTAGCGATACTGTATGCAGGGGTTGCATGTTTCGTTACTGAACTAATTCGTGCTAAAAAGGGTCGCTCCGCACGTATGTGAGTCGCCCCCAGCGGATACAGCTCCAAATCAAATGGTCCCTTTCAAAGCCGTAGCCCACGATTGATTTCGTTAGGTCAACGTTAGTGGATTATTGGTAAACACAAGCCACCGCGACTATCAGCATCGGTGCTTTGAACGATTGAGTCGAATCTGCAAGCTAATGTTTAGTACATATGAATCGAAAGATACAAACACCTCTTAAGAGCTACGGAAAACCCATATTCAGCCGTCAACTATGAAAAGTCTGCAAGCAGAGTAATAATACGGTTAAAACGAGTTTGCCCCCTCCATCTAGTGTATGTACACCCGGGAGGACTGTTGAATATCGTTATCAGATCTTTACTGCACATGCGTTTTAATAAAGTATTTACAATAAAATATTTCCGTTTTCCTTTTTTCTGCTTCTTGAAAAAGGCGGGACACTTATAAATTGATACGAAGCCTTGCTACGCCTAACATCAGTATTTTCTGCTTTTGTGACGACTGCGAAATGTGTTTGTTAAACCATTCAAACAAACGAAAAAGGGCTTTCTCTAATAACAAAAACTTGCGTCTACTTTTAAAAACTGACCCGTGACCATGGTGGTAACACACAAGCTGACCGGCACGTTTAGTTCCTCATCTCCGATTACAAAGACTCAATTGTAACGATGCAATATCCGTTTTCCCAAAATCGGCTCTCGCACTTTGAAAGAAACTGATTTAATATAAAATCAACTGGCTGTGCCGCCAACTTGCTGTTAACTTTTTACCTCACAAATTCATTAACATGTCTGAATATCACTACGGCTTAATTTAAATGGCTTCAAAACGATATACTTTAAGTAAGTAATATTGCGCAAGGTCGTTAGGTTGAATGTTGGCAGAATTGGGACACAATTCTATGCCTTTTTCTTTTTTGGTTAAACCGTTCCTTAGCCAGGAGCGGTTCGGCATTGAAAATCCGCTTAGTTATTAAAGAGATGATGTAGTACATCAAGTTTGCTCATAGGGCTAGTGTAATAATTATACGCTGTCTAAGTAACGCGTATAGCAATAGTAGACTAGTGTTGTTGTTTTTGGTTGATATTTAAACAAACAGCCGTGAATTTTTCCTCCCTTATTGAGAATGAATCGCGTGAACTTAGCAAGCTTGTGAAAATGATTGGCCTAAGAAGTAGAGCAACCCCCGATTCGTCGAAACGTTCCACTATTTCAAGTAGCTAGCAGAAATAATTACAGCGAAACGCAGTGTTTTACCGATGCTCGCATGTTTCCTTTTGGGATTCTTAGCTTAATTCTTCATGCAGACCACGTCTAGGCCTTAATATAAGCATTTATTAATTCTTTTAGGAGTGGTTTTGCGATGTGCCAAGTGAAATATCATGCTCACTGGCAAGTCTCGGTACGCCTCATAGGAGCCTACCTTCGAATAGCGGAGACAGACGTAGTTCTCACCAAGACGATTTCGGCCAAGCGGCAAAAGAGGTGTATTCCGACTATTCGGAACAGGTGTTAAGCTCGCCCCCTACCGAGGATATCGCGAAACGGCCCTCACAAGCCTCGTCACAGAATGCGCGAATCTTTAAGTGTGAGTTCATAGAAACAATAAAGAAGAACCAGCCACGAATTTAAGTATTCTATATGTACTATTGTCGTCGGCGATGGTGGTGTCTGACAGCCGTCTTCGCTTTCGATGCGAGTATGACTAAATTTAATAGACGTCAGTCAATAGCCGTCAGACTCTAACCACGAACGTTGCAAGAAAGAGAAATACCTGGATTTTTATTTACTCTTTATGGATTCACTTTTTGTCTTGCTCATCTGTGCTTATGTTCGGATTTGTATGATGTTTCAGTAAACGACGGGGTTCGTCGCATAGGGAAGTTTTTACGCTCAACACTGGCGGCAGGTGAGCGAAGGCTGTGCGGTAGGTAGTCCAATCATCGGTATATATAATCGATTCAATTTGTTAAAAGTAATAGATATGCCGACTGTATTGTGCTGACGCGTGAATGACCTTGTCTGCATTTTATAGCACTATCGATCATTTCTACTGTACGAAAAAATCTTCGGAGTCATCTTTTCGGTATACTATCAAGGACTTGCCCCTATCCCGGCTGGGTCTGGCTGGATTTACCTGAGGTTTCTTCTATGAATCTGTAGATAATTCTGTTAGTGGTCAAGCCAATACAGGATTAAAATGGTTTGGTGAACTGTTTTTGTCATACCGTGAGACATGCCCACATTTAGGTCTCGGTTAATTTTTAGAAAGTGAAGATGTACAGTGCACATTTGGGCCAGAGGTAGAGCGGCGATATTATTTAATCCTACCGTGCAAAAAATGCTCGCTGTATTTAATTAGCGCCATTGTTATCTTTCTCTTAGAAGGGGCAATTGTAGACCTTCATTCTGAACATGTTGGCTCCTAAGCTAGGCCTTTCGCAACATTGCTTGCATTTATTATTTTTGGATGCTTTTGCTCAACTCATCACTTAACTGTTTCAAATGATTTTCTGATATTGGAAAAAGTGGCGCTTAAGCATCTTCAATGTAATCTTATTTTCTGCCTTTGGTGTAAGCAGGTTGGAGGTCTAGCAAGGAAACGGACGGGCTTTCGCTTGCGAGCGAAATTTCCTCTACTACAAAGTCAAGGAAAGCGTTTTGGCATACCAAACGGTTCACTGTCATAGGTCAGGATACGGAAACGACTACCACTACAAGCGGTAAGTGTTTGTCAGTGATTACTACATTTGATCTACATTACCCATTATAATATAAACATGTTATTTATGGCCGATTTATTTGTATTTGACACGTATTTTTCATGTAGTTGAGAAGTTTCGGTAGTAGATGGCCCCGTTTACGAACAAAGCTCATTCGCTTATAGAGATTTAAGTTGTAACGTTACGCTTTTCACAGTTCCTCAACTCCTCAAGCGCGCCGGACGGATTTCTATCTCTAGCGATGATTACGGCCTCCGGTCGGTTCAATGCGATTCGCCGCTTAGCTTTCATGCACCAGAAAAGGATAGTGAACTACATGACGCTTCGATCACTTCAATCATGGTTGTACTTATGCCATCCGGAGCCGGTACGTGGGGAGCGGTCACGATTATATACTGTAGAATTTTTTTTTATAGAAGACGTACTTCGTGCATGACATCAGCGACATTTCGTTATTGTACGTTTTCTATTGTTTCTTACTAAACGAACATTATCCGAAATTTCGCAAAACAGACAAATTTCCCTATTTACAGTTCAAGTAACTGCAATTGTTATCATTTATTTGATTAATGCTATTGTATATACGTAGCCGATCCCAATGAAGTGGACTCGCGTGTTTGGCTTAGCGTGACGGACAGTGGTGAGGAAGGCGGGGACCCGCAGTGTCAACTTATAGTACGCGACCCAGTTTTGAAGAATCTGCTCGAAGACCTTAAGCAGGTCATGGTTGACCAAGAGGTAAAATAACGTAAATTTAAGGGGAACAGCTTTGCGGGCAGGTAAACATTCAGGCACATGCTACACATAACAGACATGTAAAAGGTTATAAAAGTGCATACAAAAGACGTTCATAACGGTCAACTGCTACTATATTTGTGTTTTTTTTTTTGCTAGCAAGCGTTTAGCTGAAAAATTTTGCCAAGATGTCAGGTTTTGATTGATTCGACTCCGCCCGCACAGACACAACATGTATATTAATACAGCAATATTGTTTTTATAGAAAAAAAAACCAAATAGATCAGTAGTAATTGAAGTATAATGCAGAGGCGTCGTGTAATCGTTAACCTAGCTTTACAACTAGCAACTGAAATTTCAGATCATCCTTAAACAGACATCAAAAGTACTAGATGAGTGTGGCAGGTACATGGGATGCGCAAAGGCAAAACAAGGAATCGTCCTAGCCGAACAGATGCTGCATGTGGCCATGCAAAGGTGAAGACACGAAAAGCATTTGTTCTAGACGCATAGTAGATTTGCACAGTAAAGGCCAAAGATGACGTGCATATGTTGATTTTGAATGAAACCATCTAAAGAATGACTAAAAACTACAATGTTTATCATGCCTTACCCAAAAAAGTAAGAAAACACATGTTCATTTTTGCATAAAAACATCTCCATGTATACTCAGTGATATTCTATTATGTAATAAGATGTAGGATAAAACCTTTCTACTATATATTTTTGTTAAATAGAGCGCCTTTTTCTCGAAAAAATGTCCACTTTTATAGGTACTTCGCAGCTGAGACAGAGCTTCAGTGGTACATCGACGGATTCGAATTCGAGCCGCAGCGGGATCGTGTTGTGGTCCGTGAACTTCGAATCCCTCTTAGAGAAGAGTTTCGTGCGAACGTCGCTGCATCCAAGGACCAGTTTGTGTTTCTGGTGCTATTGAAGGTTGGACATCGCGTTGAGGCATCAGACGTACTCTGGATGGCCCCTGACGATCGGGAAATCGTGGTCAAGGGGTTGTGGTCACATGGAATTTTTAAGGTAATGAACCCCTTCGAACTTATGACTTTCGCACCCGAGGAAAAACTAATAAAACAGATGCATAAGGAAACAATTTGTGATCTATTCAGTTTTCCTATTTCAATATGTCCCCTATTTTAATTACTGATTATCATCATGCATTTCATTCCGTTTAAGGGAACGGGCGAGCGGCCATCAGCTAAAAATTCGGCTTTGATGGCCAAATTGATGACCAAGTCGAAACGCAGGTCTCCCCCCTTGTGGTACTTAGATAAAAGATCAGATCAACAAAGGCTTGGCGAAGGCCTAGAGCAAACGGAAGAAACCAAAGCTAATTTCGAATTCACCTTTAATCGGTCGGACTGGAAAGTTGACATTGAAATCTATTCCTTCGTGAGTACTTCGTGTGTTGTCAGTTGCTAATAACTAAGAACCTAGAGATTTATCAGAGGTGTATTGCGCTGACAAAGCGTAAGGCTCACTCAGTAACAAATGTAGTTTTAACATCAACAATAACCAAAAGCACGTTACTTATGTTTAAAAACCTGCCTTGTTCTCACAAATTCTGCCTAGATTCATATTAGTGGCGCGAGTTCTACCAGCTGCCACATGGCCTATCAAGAAAAACACTTCAACGTTTAGACGACAGCGTCGCAATCTTTCTTTTATTATGTTCGCCATGCGTCCACATTATGACGCGGTGTTTGATTATGTCCCTAAAGCTGTAAGTAGGCAATAACAACATCGATCAGCAGCAATAGTAGGATTTAAACTGTTCCACTAAGATACTCACAGAGAGCACCATTTGGAGCTCTGCTTGAATGAAGCTCTATCATACGTGACATCCCTTGATTGTACTCCGTTGGGTCAATTACTATCTGTAATTTGTGTCGGGCTATAGTTCGTGAAGCGCGCCAGGTGGAACAGCTCGCTCAATCTGAATAAGCGCAAAGTAGACCGTTCAAATCCGAGTCCTCAAGTCCAACGCAGAGACAGTATCCGGGTTGATTCTGAACGCCATATTGAGGTACGGAAGAGCTCATTTGGCCTTCTCGCTAAAGCTACGCTGTCGAAGAATGATGTTCTTGCTAGAAGGTAACAACAGTTATTCTGGTCTCATGTTTGAAAGTTATGCAGCTGACCTAGTGTATCATATCTAGGTAGCTTTAGCCAGACCTTGTAATCAAAATGCCTTGCATCTGCGTAGACTATAAAATCATGGCTGCTTAGTGTGTACAGCTAGGGCAGCTAACGTCTTGTTATGGGATGCACTATCTTCAAATAGTCAGAACTTCGCCACAATATAGATTCCAAAAACACGTTTAGATGGAACTTCACGTTTTCCGACATACTGTTCTAGAGGCATTATGCACAGAGGTTTTTCGATCCTTATCTGCCTACTCACTAATGAAGTCTTCATTTTAGCTTACCTTAATGGGACTGTTTGCTTAAGACAAAAGTCCTGTAGACAATAATGTGATAATCATTACATTAATCTTCTATGACCATGTTGTAAGATTAAATTATTTGACAGGCCAATTCGTTAAAAATTTAGCATTAGGTTGTATAGTTCTTTCGCAATTTGAAACGTAGGCATCAGAGTGAGCATTTAGTTTTTCTAGCGATTTAATCGGCGCTCAAACAAAACTACCTAGTCTTGCTTTGATTTAAACTCTGTTGGTTACTCCAGATCGGTCAGCCTAATCGGATGCCCGAACCCAAGTCCATTTGAATCTGAATTAAGGATTATTGGCGAGGCACATCTCAATGATACGGTCTACTACGCAGCAGTGTTGGTAAGTGGTTGTACATTACCGGCTTAAATAAATCCTACTGCTAGTGATACTGTTTGATCTCTGTCCCATAAGGAGCTCCATCGTTGGTTTTGGCCAAATTGATAACATCTCAACCATGATAATTAAGAGGCTGAAAGAACCTTAAACCTGGTGGAAACGACTAATTCTGTTTTTTTACAGTGAAAAATTAAAATTTCACTCACGTCGAAGGTGTATTTCATAATCTCCATCCAGTTATTACGCGTGCATAATAGCTGATTGAATTTGTTTGGCTACTGTCCGACCGTTAACAGTCGAATGCTGCAAAATAACACACTATTTGGAGACAACTTATAAAAAATATGTTAAGCAATCCCACATACGTCCTATATATAGACATGTCGACTAACTTGCGAAATATATTGTCTCCAAATCATTCGTTTATCGTTTCGATACTGTCATCTAGAACGTCAAGGACTTCACGGGGTCATTTGGCCGCATGGGAGGAATGCGTTCTTGTTTTGCCAAACTCCACAATACGACGCTCAGCTTTTTCGAGAGCAGCCCAACCCTACTAGACGAGGTACGTTGGCTGTCAAACGTAATATGTTTCACCCGGGTCTGTTTCCAGTTTTGCCATACGTAGATTTCGTACTCAGACAACCTTAGCTGATTCACGTCCAATGTTATAACAGATGCTTGAAGTCGCTATCTTGGTGCTTCCTAAGCTTTCAATCTTCACTCAGAGAGTATTCGAAATTACTTAAGGCAAAGCTAGAATAAATATACTGGGATGATCGATACCTTTCTTAATGTGCGCGTATTGAAACAGTAAAGTTCAAGCGAATAATGCATCTCTACATCCAATATATATATATATATATATGTAAATCTGTGGGACACGATAAGTGTGTCAAACATGATTGATCTAGGAATACTAGGAACTATAGATTCGATATTTACCTAGCTTGCTTGGCAGTTAGTGCCTCTCGGTTTATTGTTCTGTAGAAGATTAATTGCGTTGAATAAATCGTTCCGAACGTACATTTCAGACGAAGCCGCTTCGAACTTTCGATCTGTCCGGTTTGACGGTAGAAAGCCTTGAGCTGGACACAATCGAGGGGCTGTTCTTCCACGGCTTCACCCTTTGGCTACACAATAACAACGTTCAGTCAAATGTAAGCCAAACTAACCGTGAAAAACTCCTACAGCAGACAAAAGAGGAATTCCATCGTCTCAAGGGGTCATCATCGGGTGGTCATGAAAATATCTTTGAGGCTGGCAGCGATTGTTCACTTGGTCCAACTATTGCCTCACCTAAGCCCAGCGCAACAGCAAATCTAACAAACAGCGAAGATACGGGTCCAACTCTGTCAAGCTTTCAACAGCCTGTGGAAGACTGTCTTCGCCTCTGCACGAACTCCCGGGAGCAGACTCTGCTCTGGATAGAACATCTGCGAAGGGCGCTTCGACAGGCACGAGTCGTCGAGCTTGTGTGACTGTAGTTACCTTGATACATATAAACTAAATTATATTTGTCATAATCCATCAGTTATTTTGATACATATTACATGAATTATGATACTCCTCTTTTATGTACGTTGAGAGCCAACAGGGCATAATTTCGAAAATCTCATCAAAGTACTCATGAGGGAACCTGTGACGCACTTGGTTTGGTCTGTACAGAAGCCTTTTGAGTGCATTGTGAACATTTTTCAGACAGACCGTGCTATCGTCGCTGAGGCCATGCCTACAAAAAATGAGCATTTTCACAGCGAGGAATTATATTAGCGAACGTTTCGCCAATGATGTGATGCTTCGAGGATTTGTCTGTAAACTCTGAAATACATTATCCATTTGTGTAGGCAATGTAGCTGGTTGCTGCTATAACTACCAATTTTTGTTACGATAGCTATACTTATTATTGTAACTATACTATTACACGAACAAATGTTACATATGTGGAAAAAAACAAGATCTGAAAGGCTTTGTTTCGCGTTGCTTTGCTATGGACACGATATTGTAATAAGAACGAATTATGTGATTCGCTAATGATACATACAGAGTTTTGCTGGCACACATACTACCACGTCAAATTAATAATTAATTAATTAGCTACAGCAAAAAAACGTGCATGTTCTAATTCGTTGGTGGCTAGTGATCTCGGCGTATCGGCCAGTTCGGGAAACAACTGTGGCTTTGTCAGCGATGAATCGCATTAATAGAGCAAGTAGGAACTTCTATAGCAAAAGACATCCTAGCACAATGATCGAGCTAGGAAGTTGACTAGTAATATGTACAATATCCACTCTATTTGATTTGAAGATTATGTGGAAGCCACATAGACAAACATTAGATTTGACACAACTGTCATTTAACAATAATAAATGTTAATAAATAAAGTGTTAGATTTCTAAACGGAACACTTTCCTTTTGTTTTCTTGAATTGAACTAAGCTGTGCTATTGGCAGCCCCGAAGTAAAAAAGATGTTATCATTATTTTATGTTCTAATGGTACTACTATTGCAATACTAACGGTATGTTTGAATCAAATTTATTAAGGAATTGTCTACGCTCTCAGTCTATATCAAATATACTTCTATATGATTTGGACAACTGTTACTAAACAAACAGCTTTGCTATTTTCACGATCGAAATCAGGAGCAGGAGGAGGGAAAGGAAAGCACACAATTTTAGGTGACTGATATACAGGTAACACAAAAAGAGGTATTTCGCCGCTGCATCGTTTCTGTGCCCCTATTTGCCAGCGAATTCGGGTTTCTACTCTAAGGGTGGAGTGTTTTTGGCGCTAGCTAGGATTCGCAAAGGTATCGCAATATAATAGATGAACGTGATATGAACTTCAACAGATTGGAAAAACGTAACAGAAAACTACAGACCGGCCAAAAGCTTCTTGGCTTTTCTGCGAATTAAAGACATAATGTACTTATGTCTCATTTGATGTTTCATGCTGAAATAGATGACTGTTGACCTTCATTTACACGATAGATTTTCCCTTCAACTATCACTTCCATTAGAAATATAGCTATTTGCTAAAAGTATGCAACATTACACTAAAATGAACAAGCATCAAAATATAGAAGTAATACATTTCGCTTGTGTTAGATAATACTTCTGCGCTCCACGTTTGCTGGCCGTATTAGTTACGTAGTTCTACCAGTTGTCCATATCCTGCCTTATATCATACAGTCAGTTATTTCAATCGTTTTATCTACTGTTCGTTTACTTCTTCCCAATTCAGAGCAGCCGCTGCCGAAAGTAACTTTTTTCCCTCTCTGAAATATTCTAACTCATGCTTTCTGGATTACTATTGCGTTACGCTTCGCGGGAACCGTACAAGCTCAATGCATTTTTCTCAATTAAAACTGTGACACATACATTTAGCCGGAGCTGTATTAGAACGTTTATCGACCCCCACAAGATTGGCCTTAGGATCGAGTTCAATTCGTTCGTTACATTTTCGTCTGCTACCGACCGCTGGCACGAGCACGCCCTTTCATTATCCTGTTATTGCTACTACATATATACAGCGGGTATATTCTTTGTCCCACAGGCATACTCACGCACTTCTAGCTACGTTTTTTTTCTATGTAACAAAAACAAAATAACCAAGTTATAAGGACTTAAGCCATACTGTCTACATTTAAGTTCGTTTTTCTTCAGATGAAAATTTCGTAAGGGTGAATTTGCGACCTGGCGTAATATTTTAGTACAAACAGTAGGTTTTATTTATGATCTTATCTGTTGAACCTGTCATGAAAAAGTCTGTGAGACCATTAAAGGGTTTTTATTAATATGTACATATTATGAAATGGAGATATATAATTGCATATAGAAATACAATTGCATACCGGTATCGATTTAGTCATGATTCGTCGTGGTTGATACGCATTACTGCTGCTGCTGCTGCTGCTGCTGCTCGGGCACAATTGTTTGTTTTTATCGAGGCCGAAAGAGGCTTTATTTTTGCCCAAACCAAAAAAAAAAACGTTAAAATTATTGAAAAATACTGTAAAGGTCGAAATCGATGAATTAATACATTTAATTCTACAAAGCAGTACGTACTTATTCAATCCTGACTTAGTAGGTAGAGCACGTTTCCGACATGGGTTATATACCTCTATTATACTAAGACTGCTGACGATATATGTGCTTAATTAGCTCTTTATAAGTGCGTAAAACTTCTTTATATGCTATCAGATTGTTGACTAGCTACTACTTAGCTTCGTATGTCAACGAAAACTTTTTTCATAGAAACTTCTTTTCATCAGTGTAAATAGAATATTACGTGCAGTCAAGGGAAGCAAGGTAAGTGGTTACATTCAATAACGGGTGTACACTCTAACCATGCGCGATACAATGTGCAGTCCGCGAAACAGTGAGCGCATTGAAGAGGCAAATGACGAGCGCGGTAGCTTCAGCAAATCACGATGGCTCACTAATGAATCCTGCTTGCTAGTCAGCAAGATCAGGCAGACTCGTACAAGCCGGCGCAGTCCAACGGACAAGTCGCCTGTGTCTAGGTAACTCGATTATTTTTAAAAAGGCTATCGCGTTAATCGTAATGATGAATACTTTACAACACCCCCGAAAAACTGACGGCGGAAGAGGTGACGCCATCGAGATCGACAACAACATTCGAAACTTCTCTCCTGCTTCTGTCCTAAAATATCTCCGCAATGAATTTTGACGCGTCCGTATACATCATGGAAGTGACCTTGTGTACTAAGAACAGAAAGCAGTAGGTGAGTAAATTAAATAGTACCAGGCCAATTTTAACACGAGGCGAGGAAAACAACTGCGTCAAAAGAGTTAGTTTCGCGCACAGCAAAAGAGTTACTGCCTTTTCTTCGGGCATTACTAGCATCCTGGCAGCATGCCTTGATAATAGTCTGCGCACTCAACTAGCCTCCACTTAACGACAGAATACATGTTCGGTTTGCGGTGCACTACTCCATCCGGAAAGTGCTTTCAAACCATGCAATCCATCCATGTAATGTTGATCAGCCTCGTTTACTTCAATCTATGTGGAAATGTACCAAACAATATATACTGTTTTATGCGCTAATAAAGGCCGCAATTGAAATACAAGAACGCATTTAAGAATTTATTATGACAGCATGTCAAATATTTGGAAGTCTCTTTTTCGCCATGGTATTAGTGTAGATTGGAAATGCATTTTGAACCATCTAATTATATTGAATAAGATAATATTTAAATGCTTTATCCAATTAATTGTGTTCTGATACACCTATTCACAGCCATTGCTTGCTCATTTTGCATCAAAATACGATTAATAATAAACAAAAAATACCTAGCCCTTTATGTTCTGAAGATATTTTCGAATCGATGAGAAACTTGTAGTCGTGTCCGAGTAGCCATTGGATACAGCTGATCTTATACATATACTTACGTGTATATTATTACTGGGAGAAATAAAACCATAAATATTAGACGTCGTTTATCAACTCGAAAGCGTTCAGTGCTCAATTCGAACACACGATTTTGCAGAAGTCCTAGTGTCTTTATCCGCCAATCAAAAACGCCAAACAATTAACCAACTACCATTAGCAATGGAGGAAACCGGGGAAGAAGTGCTTCCAAATCTAGTTGATGCGCTGGAGGAGCACCAACTAACTATAACTTTAACTCTTAAGGTGCCCTCCGGAGATTTTCGAAACAATGCCCAAGTATACTGCAGATATAGGCACGACGCGGAGTAACCCAACAAAGCATGACAAAAAGAGAAACAATGAAAAAAAATCAGAAATTCGCATACTTTGCGTCTCAGTAAAGTATAAAAGAAAAACAATTTTGCATTTTTTGCTCAATTATCAGCTTATTCTGTCAATAAAGCATATCTATTAACTACTAAAAATTAAAATCAAATAGAACGGGGCATAAACGTTTTAGACCTCTGATCCATGTAAACCTAGAGAACATTGCTGTGTATACTCAAATAGGTCCATTCTATGAGGGGCTTTTATTTATACGGATATGTAAGCGTTAACTGGGAAATTTTGTGGTATTTAGAAAAGAACATCGTTCAAATGTATTAGTTTTTCGCGGGCCAATCTATAAGGCGACACTCAAAGAACTTAAGCAATATTTTACCTGCTATAGAAAGGTGGGTCAAGAGTGGCGATTCCTATTGTTATTGAATTCAGATGTTTCCAGTTCCAAAACGAAGGCTATATTGCAATCGCACTTACTGGCAGTGAACTTTAATAACGTACCATGAAAGTTAATACTTGCAAATCACTTTACGTATCGAGATATAAGGAAATGCTGGTGTATTCAATTTATTTCATCGGTCTCTAATTACTGTTTTGATGAAGCTGGTTAATTTCACTGCGAATCTAGTTGATTTATTTTAGAACGTATGCTAGGTTTTCCATTTTGGTGTTTTAAATATTTTTAGAACTTTACTCACATGGACGTACAACGCTGCTTCAAACTGATAACTTCAGTGACAATACGGGGTTTACTGTAGTCTATTTCCAGGAGAAACGACTTCTTATGTCGGTCACTTTGGTTTTCATTATGTCTGCTATCATCGTCGTAAGTACTTACACGCAATCTTCGCGGACAGAAGAGCCTTGTCATTTGGAGAAAAAAAAACATAGAAATAAGACTTATAGTTATTTCCTTTTATTTCAGGATCAGAAAAAGCGCACAAATATGCCGGGAATAAATTCGACCAACTGGCTACCGTGGAACCGCCGATATCGTGAACGTGATGGGTTCCATAGCATAGAAATATCTAGATGCCCCGCACCGTTAGGACCTCGGAAGCACTGGTTTCGGATATGGCTATAATCAGTCGTATGCTCTGTACTAATTAGTTAACGCCACCGCAAAGATCCACGATAACGGCGATACAGACGAATCTGTGGGGTCCGCAGGTCTGTCTTTCATATATATATATATATATATAATTTTTTTGGTGCATCATATCATTGCCCCCGTTTTTAAAATCCAGAAAGACCACGAGATTTCAACGTGCTAAGGAGGTCAATGTAAAGTTATCGCACAATTTTTAAGTAAAGTTCTAAATAATGTTTTCCATATTTCTAAATGTCTTTCTATTAATCTTATTCTTTCAGTTATTGTCTGTCATATGTTGTTTACACTCGTCTGCTTAGAGCATGAATGCACTGATACTTGCTTACGTATTGCTCAAAAAGCTAATAACTGGAGCCAATCATAGACGTACCGGCATAAATGACGTAGTACATATAAAAGCCATTTCGTTGTCCTTTTTTTTGTGAAACCTTCACTTTGCAAGTGGCATCGTACTTTTAAACTTGTGGTCGATTTGAACTGACGCCACAGATATCGGGTACCTCATCGTAGAGATGAAGGGGTCAGCCGAATTGAAAAACAAACATATCTTCTAACAACTAAAAAGTTGCTGGACGAATTACAAATATTTAAATTCCTTTTTAAACAATAGAAAAACGTAACGACAAACCAGTCCATTAAAAACCTTGTTTGAAACCGGCACAGTATCACCTGCAAGCACAGAGATCTTCGATAAACATATTTACTGGGCGGTACTTTTTCTATGATGCAGCTTTGTATGCGCGAGCTGAAGCAGGTAATAATTATTAAGAGAAACATTAAAAACACGTATATTGAATAATTAAATACAACAATATAGTAGTTTATTTCCAAAATCTTGTCATTTAAAGAAAATTTTTTCCGTATTCGCGTATAAGGCATCCGCAAGTTGGTCAGCGTCCTCACCTCTACAGCCGGCGATCACCTCCAAGACCTAAAGCAGATGATGAGAAATGTGAAGCTTTATAATCATAATATCATTATGTTGCATATATATATAACTACCAAACGGATCTCATCAACTAACATGTACCGAACAGCACTACACATTACCTATTCCTCATTGTCCAGCAAAATATACAGACTATGTATACACGTTTGATGCCGCGCACCGCTGTTTTGCTTTTTTTGCAATCTAAAACTGTAAGGACTTCCGACCGCTCTCAGACTGAACCAAAGTTAGAAATCTGAAGCCGAATCACGGTTCTATCAGTTTGTTGCACTCCACCCGTGATTCCATCGCAGTTATTTTTGCTGTTTCTCTATTGCAGTTTTTCCGTGGCAGTTATCTATTATATGCAGTTAATGCGTTAGTTTGCTGTTTATCCCACGAATCTATTTTAACAGCTCGATCACAATTCTTCTTTAATTTCAATATCTTCTTTTGATTGTCTAGTTACTCTTATTGAGGTAATCCCTCATATTCTAAGTAGTGCGGTACCCTGGAGCAGGCTTCTTATTCTTCTAGTGTCAATTACCCTGTGCGCTCATTCCAATTGTGCTACGACTACCCCCATTTTTCCTTTGCATTTTCCTTCGCAGTTGTTCTGCTATTCCTCAGTGGCGTAAATTTCCAAATTACCATAAAAATATTATGCGGCTTGGGAAACCAAGCAATTAAGCCATACGAAAGCATGGATTCCTTTTAGAAACGTATCTATTTTTAAGATAAAACATCATATTAACTTCAGAGATATCAATTTTCTTTCAAGGATTTAACTCTATATCGAAAAAAAATCGGTTTCTTCCATTCGGATATTTTTTTAAAGCTATTTTTCAAAATTTCCTAAGGTAATTTTGTTCACTGTACGTTTGAATCTGTGGGAAAGTTGTCGGCACTCTTTTTGCATAAAAAAATCTATCCTAGGTACGATGTTGTTCTCACTCTATTCACCTCCTCGTCAAGCTAAGCCTGTACGCAAAAAAGAGTAAAAATCGTTGAACCCATTTTTAAAGAGAATTGTCTGCACATACGAACACGCATACGTTGTGAATGTCATGCCATACTATAGTGTTCAGGACATTTATGCTGCTCGCCATAGTGGGAATTCGTGTATAATGCTCAGTCAGAAACCCAACCCTACAGGATACACTAAATTTTCAAACACCCTGTACGAACATATAATATATACATCCACAAACTCTTATTCGTTTAGAAACACAGAGAAACAACAGCAATGATGAAGAGTAGTTAAATGAAAAGAGAGCTAAGTGTACATCTTGTTGTTACATTGACAAACGTTGTTGGCAAGCCCATCTTTTTGTTTCATACCTGAACAATATTCTGCGGCTCATTCCTTCCTTTGACTTGTTTACCCTCTTCAAAACGTTCCTTTTTCTTTGATTCGAACGTCGTCTTGACGAATTTGTGTCCCGCATGGGTCGGCTTAATGTCGCAATACGGACAGTCAGTCTCAATCATCAGCCTATCTGATGGAATCTTTTTGACCACCTGTCGAATCGAATATGTGCAAAGGAGTAATTTTTTAGCAGGTAAGCCTGGGTAAGCCTGTTTATTTAAAACTGTTTGTTGCTATAATTTAACTAGAACGATGGTCATAAGCCGGTCACTAAAAAAAGGAATTGTCTAAACGATTAAACTTTGTTATTATCTCAGATACAACTATAGATAAAAAACGATAATAATTGTTGTTAAAAAATCGATAACGTACTGATCTAGTCTGCTAAGGTTGGACCCTGAATCAGTAAGGTTAAGAGACGTATCTTTATTGCCTTACTTCTGAATGTTCGATATACCCAGCACAGCCTTGCCACTTAATCCTTCCTCCTTATTTTCGTTAATTGGATGTTGTCCATATTCTCAATAAGTATAATAATTCATTATTAAATTTCCATTAAGAAACTCACCTCAAGATTTTCAATAGTTTTGAGCGAACATCCATTAATACCAATGTAGAGATCCATATCGATATAGGCACGAGCTTGATCCCACGTACCATCGAACGAATGTACAACTCCAGTAGAGAACCTTTTTCTGTTTGCTTGGAGTATCCGTAAAAAATCTTCACCTGAGCTACGGCAGTGTAAGAATAATGGCTTACGAATCGCAACAGCGAGCTCGAACTGGAATTCGAAATACTGCCGTTGAACGTCTGGCGAACAGAACTGCGATCGGTCGTAGTCGAGACCAAACTCTCCTACGGCAACAACCTTTATTGACAGGACAACAAAACTTACCATTATTACGTATGAAAAAAATAATTGTACCGCACAGATTCAACGGCTCTAGAAAGTAGTCTATTAAATTCTAGTAAACAAACGCTATTAGTACACGATTTGCACAAATGCAGCACTCGAAAGTCCCCCGTGCATTTATTCTATAATCGGTCAGTAAAGTGAGGTTACTGAAGCTGGGCTCTAACTTACATTCGAAGAGCTCAGTCCAGCCTGTTAATCAATCGTTTCGAAAACGTATGAGCGTACCTTTTCAGAAGAGCGAGCCAATTTAATAAGTTCCTCGAGGTATTTCTCAGGACCTTGGGAATAGTTATCGAATTCTGAACAACGAGTGGGGTGGCAACCGACTGTACAGTAGAGGTCTGAACCTGTCGACGCTAGTTCCAAGGCCTGCCTAGAACTCTCGAGGCTTCCCCCAGTAATTATAAGTTTCTGTACGCCAACCTATCAACAATTAGGATACATTTTAGAGCGCTGTGTCGGCGTTTGTTTGAGTATCACCTGATTACTTGTTATATTTCAGATGGTGATTTAATATGTATTGTTAAATAAAGAATTTTATAGAAGGTTGAAGCCTTAACTATATATAGTTACGGGCACAAATAAATAATAATTAAACGCTCAGTTAATATTGCTGCTAAAATTGCTATACTACGTATATAGCAAAGTTTTGAAAGAAATAATTCGATAACCATTGTTATTTACTTAATTGCTTTACTTTCTAGCTGCTTTTCTTGGTCGTATTCACACTAGCAAAATAATCAAGTAGACTATTACAAGTACCTCCAAAATTTATGAACTTGATACTAATAAGTTGGAATATTATTATACAAAAACTG
Source organism: Varroa jacobsoni (assembly GCF_002532875.2). Lineage (NCBI taxonomy): Eukaryota > Metazoa > Arthropoda > Arachnida > Mesostigmata > Varroidae > Varroa > Varroa jacobsoni. The sequence continues at coordinate 22,803 of NW_019213746.1, forward strand.
TATCGAACTTAATATAAACGACAGTGAAACAACAAAATTCAATCTAATCCAAACAAATTCAAGTAATATCCTTTAAAATATTAATAGGAGCACCTTGAACCAATCCACCTAACCAACAGGTATTGAATATTAACCGTAGAATAAAAACTCTCAAAGATCCAAAACACCACAAGCAAGAGGCCTACTTGTTTCGCACGCTTAATCATGGCCTCGAAGTCATCAGGATGTTTAGTACTTCCATGGTAGACACCTCGAAATACCTCATCAGTGATATTTGCACCAATGTCTATGAAACGGCGTCGCAACATCTTTCCAAGATGGTAAATATTTTTTTAGTGCAGGCTGATATAATATGTTCGTGTAGCGTACGGCTAGCCTCAGTGACGTAAACCTGAAGCTGCTGGAAATGAATCATGAAAAAAATAAGCGAAAAAAAAAAAAAACAAGGGCTACTCGTCTATCACGGATCGACCGGACGTTCAGAAAAATTCGAAACTATATTACGAAGAATTGATATTTCAGAACACCTGATTTCGGTAGAAGACTGTCAACCTCCACTTGAACAGATCTGATAAGGCACAGTAGTTTCAAGGTTTGTTGTTTTGACCGTTAGTTCAAATAGTCGCCCCTTCGGTGAAATGTTGAGTGATGAAAATTATCGTATTTATGTTATGAACTATGCAGGCCAGACGTTACGGCTAATGTTTCTGTCTAATACCCTAGGACCCGCACCTACTATAAATTCGATTACTCTGTGGCCTTTGGTTTGGAACTTACTTCAATGTTACTTCGAATAAGTCTAAAACACATGTGTTACGGTACAAATTTCCGACTAGTAAGTTCCGTTTAGTCATCAAAAGGTACCGCTGGCATATTTAATAGACATGCATATACTGTCGTGGACATTTGTGTCTATTAGCATGTACAAGAAGACAAAGGAAGAACTTCATTGGATGGCCACCGGTTCAACAGCTGACGCCGATGTCGCAGTCTGCACTTGTTTACATCGGCATGTTAAGAACAACAGGACAGTGGAGAGCAAGTCAGGGAACGACAACGCTACGTCATTTTTTGTGATTCGAAAACTTTTCTTCAGAAATAGTCTAAACAATGGAAAAATAAATGAAATTGCTTCTTCTTGCAGATAATAAGCAATATATATATATATATGTATATGTATATATATATATATTAGGCTCCAAGCACCCATACTCAGTTGTTTACCGTTTGCTGCCTCCCAATCTGTCAGATAAAATGGCTCACTTTATTTATATTTGACACTTTACGGTGATGTAAATATATGTAAAAATGTATTTTACTTAGCATTTGTTTGCCGCTAAACCGTTGGTTGTTTGTGACTCAGGCGAACGTGATGGTTTCAATTTTATATAGAGAGGGTGGATATGAAATTCAAATATGAAATCAGAATTAAATCAGTGATTAACAGATTATTTGATATACTCACCTTTAGTCTTTTACCAATTGTTTACTCAACTGCACTATTATCTATCATAGGTTATGGAACAGTTTTCTGGAATGAGTAGCAAAAGTAAGCCAAAGTGGCCGAAGGAAATGCTGTCTCTTCATTATTTGTATAACCTTCTACTAGGAACTCATCACCTCATCATCTTTATCCAATTAGCTCATGAATTACGCGAAATGCTCGAGTTTTGATCAAGATGAAAGGCCTTCAGCTTGGCTGATCACTTCCAGCCGCAGAAGCAAAGCAGACGATCTGTTGCCGCCAACGAGCATCACTAACAACACCAGCTTCCTTAACATGGGCAAGGGCTATTACCCTTTACTATTAAATAGAGTCAGGCTTTTGACATTGTTAATCCTTGTTCCGTCATTCCTATCATATCCAGTGTGCTCTTACTGGCAGAGGCATGCAGACATTGTAAAAAAGTCGCTGCTGTTTATGCTGATGTTATGTAAGATGCAATCATCATCATCATCACGGTACAAGCAAAATAACTAATCGCCCGCAGTACACATACAAACACATATGCACTTACAGCGAACCTGGTTTGGGGGAGAGGTACTGACTACATACAGACAAGCTGAATAGATAAACCGTGACAGTTGTCAAATTGTATGCGACTGTGTAAGGACAGTCTGTCAAATTGCCTGCTTTCTCTCGAAGAGAAGGGTGCTTCTTCAATCGTGGCGGAGCGCCAGAAGAATGATGCGCTGACTATGGTTAAGGTTGTCAACGATCAGCTGTTCGATTTAACCGTTGTGGCACGGAAGAGCGAATATAAACCCTGCTTAAATACGCGCTCGGAACGAGTGTCGAAACGGATGCATGTCTACGAAAATTTAGAGGAACAAAGTGACCCGTAGGAACATGAAAACTGGTCTGTATCGTAATGTTTTGTTGTAGAGCGGTGATTTATTGTAGCACCTGGGTCCTCGGCTATTTCAGAATGTGGTGAGACGTACTTTATTTATGTGGAGTGAGGCAGATACAATACTGTGCTGCAAGCCGTTTTGATGATGCGAAGTGAACGAGTACAGTAACTGTTGGATCGCACTGAGTGGCTGGCAGGTTAATTAGTGGTAAATCAGCATTGAAATAAAATGATGAATAGCTCGGAACAGTGACGTATCAATTTAGTCGACAATGGTATAACAATTGAATTACAGAACTTTGCATATATCTTGCTACTTACATCCTCTGGTCATGATAGTCTTGGAAATGTCCGAACAGTCAAAAAGATTGTCAAGGGAAAAGACCTATACTGTAGTTGAAATCTACAAGTTAGAGAAACAACGTGGGTCCAACTACGAAACGTCCCACAACATCTAAACATAGATCAATTATGTGGACTGTTATTATCCCTGTAATCATGGCCTTCCTTGGGAGCCTTTCAAGCCGCAGGACTATTGTGAGTATGTAATTTATAATGTGACTATTACCGCTGTAATTGACAATCGACTTCCTAACAGACAGAAAAATATGGATCCCAATATTTTGGACGATAGTTGCGACGAGCTGGAGCTCGACCTGGAGGTGTTGCCTTTCGAGATGAGTCTCCTTGAAGCGAAGCTCGTTTCAACGCGATGCTCGACATCGAGTGCTCCATTAGGGGTAGCGCGAGCTCTGATTCTGTCTGACGCTACAAACATCAATAATGCTACACGCTATGCAACAACAGGAAATGTAATCTCTCATGCGACAAAGTGCGAGAAAAGAACTTTTGCTGATAGTGGATTTGAGATGGAATCAGATAGGATCGAGTAAGTAAGGACTTAGCCAATTCTTGTAATTGCCGTGACACTCTGAACCATAACTGTGTTACAATTTCTTTCAATTTATGTTGTTTATGATTTTATTTTATAAAAATTAAAAAGCAAACGTTGATTTCATAGGGTTGGACTGATTGATGGATAGATATGGATGTTAGTGGGAAAACAAATTAAAAGAAACAATCAAGTATAAGAATTTTTACCAGATCATGACTTGTTATTTTTGTATTCATTCATATACATACATAATCTCTATCCTAATGCATTTTAAATCTTTCGAAAAATTACAACTATGAGGAGCGTTTGTGATAGGGATACCACGCTAGCGTTTATTCACTAAAAATTTTATTCATTTTTAATCAAATGATAAAATAGTACTACAGGATAAGTAAATACCCAGTTAGGGCAACACAGTATATAATAATAATAACAATGGATGTTGGCCCAGTGCTTGTATATCTTTATAGGTATCTCCAGTGATGGTTTTTTATATTTACTAAGTGCGTCACGCTTTGTTTGGTAACAAATGTGTCTAAATATGAAACGAAAAGATACTCAGATTGGCCTTGACTTTTCTTTGGCAACTTGATCGATGGTAATAAAGCTATCTTCGCTGAAATGCAGACACCATCAATAAGAAAATATCTTTCGACCTATATCTGATATAGTATATATTAGATAGCTACGAGTCTGAATTTGACAGATAACATATGAAGACGACTGCCTACGCATTTGATACTGCGATTAACAATGTGTATGTTGATGCTCAACGTTGGTGGTCTGTATCCCATCCCTGGTATCGTTGCTGGTAAAATGCAACTACGTCAGAGGCAATAGCTTACGTATCGGCGCAGGTAGGCAAGTGCAAAGAAAAAGTATAGAAAAAAAAAGAAGATAACTTTAAATATGAAACGCTTAATGAGGTTTTGATGTCTTTTATGTCTTCTGATTAATCGCCTATATCGGTTCATTGACGATTACCTTATGTTCTCGATATCTAAGAACGTAATCTCGTACACAATCAAATGCAAATTGCAGGTCGTGTATTATTCGAAAGATAAACACTCGAGTATTTTTTTTAAATATATTCTATTAACCATCTCGGAATCAATAGCTTCAGCTCATATATTCGTTGTAACCCAACATATTACAGGGAGAACTCTGTTGTTGGTTATTTGTGAACATTCTTCTATAAGCTACTACAAGTTCGTTCAACTTTAATAAACTTGTTCCTAGCTCCACAGATGGAAAGTGGATTCATAGATACAGGTGCCGGTTTAGCTCGGGCTCGGGGTGCAGCAGTAAGTTAGACTAATAAAGATAAGAGATAACCGTAAGACTTAACCGCAAATGCGAGTCCCGTGGTTCCATTGTCTACAGAAGAATAACGAGCTTGCCATTGTGGCAAGTCCCATTGCAGCGAGTGCTAGGCATTTTGATAGAAATTGCAATTTTATTACAGCAATGGTAACGTAGAAAGCATGAAGCAACAAGACGAAGCCCCAGCGTATTTCGCACGATTGGCCCGACGGCAAAAAGATAAAGCTTCGACTATAGTGAATCCGATCTGAAGCACGTTCCGTTCCAATGGCGTGCGACGTATTTACTTCTATTAGCTCGTGTTACAATACGAATATCGCAAGCGGCACCGCCACAGTTGCCCATTTCTTATTATTTTCCAAATAAGTGAAAGTCCTGTACCACTTACGGTACATCCCTTCGTTGTTAATTTGTATTATTTTTGTTTGATACATTGACAAAGTAAGTTCGCTTACAGTCTATCTACTTAAATTATTCGTGCGAATATGGGCAAGGCATAATTTTTATAAAGGATAGCCGTACCATTACTCGTACCAGATCTTGTACGAAATTCAAGTTTGACTGAAAATTGCTTGGCCGTAATCTTAATTCAAGTGACATGTAGCATAAAGAAAATAATGAACGTATTAGCTTTGCATTAAGCATCCATACTTTCAACTGTGGTCCGAGATTATATTTTCGATTTTTTTTTTAAATTTCCTTGTTTCTTCACTTTGCATTAGTAGTTGCGAAGCTTAGTTTTTAGAAAACTACTTACGAGTGTGTATCAGTATTGACTAACTAAAATATAGTATATTTATATATATATATAAAGTGTATATAGGGACAAAACGTTGTCCGAAAAAATCACAGTTGTGCCAGTAGTGGCACTGATGTTGCTACAACAGCGTCGAATTAAAAACGATAGTTTTAATTGCAAGGCGACTCAATTTACACTAAAACGTTCTATGACGGACCTCAGCCTTGCAGCTTGATCAATCATTTCTTACATTTTTAATATTAAATCTCTTGGCAATATAGCTTCGATTGTGCGCTAACCATTCGCTGTCACTAATTTTATTGAAAACAAAAATACGTAGCGACAAAAATGCAATTAATTTAAATAAAAGCTCGTTTCCATAACGGCGAACAATATAAGGTTAGGTATAGGCGCCGTAAAATATACGTTGCTTTTATATTTTGGGGGTAGAGAATAGGTGTTAGCGGTGGAACAAAAACTAAAAACAGGTCAGCACATAAAGAAAATTGGCGTGTATTACGCCTAGTGGGCCCTAAGTGGTCTACAATATCATGATTCGATAGCACATTTTTCCAGTCTGGAAGGTCGAATGTATATTTTCACGAGAATCCCAGGTCTTCTAGTTATCTGCGTATCTAGTTGTAGTTATAGAGAAAAGAAAAGCATCTTGTTAGAAAATGTACATCTACTTTATGACCAAAGAAATCTTGACTGCGTTTAGGTAGAGATAGGGTTGTTGATTTCCGTACGTATGGTCGTTAAAACATCATCTTCAATAGCATTATCGCATTTTTTGGAACGAATTTAACGAGCCAGCCAATAGACATGTAGTAAGAATGTATAGCAACAACAATCCAGGACGTGTGATCGATATCTTATTGCCTGCGTGCAGCCTGATGGGCCCATGCTTTGTTATTCTAGATTGCTTATGAAGCTTAAACATTTGTTCATGGTTAGTCTACTTACATGTCTGACTAATCTAACGCTCCTACAAGGCTTAAGCGGGCACAACAAGCTTAAACCACTTAAAACGTGTGTTTGTCGAACTTTTTCATCACATTAAATGCATTAGACGTTGACATATAGCGCGAACATCTATTTTTAAAAAGAGTCCAACTGGACCGTGCGCATTTCGTCACCGAATCGGCGTTGTTGTAAGACACCTCCGTTTAGAACGACAACAACAGCAGCCTTGGCAGCGGAACAAGTAAAAGCGCTACAAATAAGATCAAAAGTTTCGACTTAGGGCTCACAACGCGGGAAATGTCTGTTGGTCAGCCAAATGGTTCCCTTTCTTGATTTAAATAGAAATAATCTTGCAAGACAATAAATAGAGCCAGATGACGGTTGGCGACATGTGACGTTTGTTTAAACTAAACTACAACTAGTCATAACCTTCCAACACTCTAGTGAGGAACTAGTAGGTTTCGTTAAAATTTCATATACAGGACACGTAACTGTTATTATCTACTTATATTGTTGATATTTAAGATAAAAGCAGATGCTAATGGATTTCACCTTTTCTGCGCCGTTAACCGAAGGAAATACATTCTTTATTTATTACGGATTACTGGATAGATCTATTATAGAAGATTCATTTACGAAATAGTTATTTCTATCGTCAGACGCTACAAAACCACCAGTTTTAAGTCTTATAAGAGATTTCTAGCAAAATTATGAAACGTATTGTTATACGTACTGATAAATAATCTCCATGCATTTTATCGGGGTGTCCTAGCTCATCTATTTCTTTCTGTCATGCCCTAACGATTGATGTCAAAACAATAAGAACCTACCAGAAATCTACCAGCTGTTATTGGCCTTATTAGTTCTGATTGCAGCCTTATTCTCATTACACACGTGCAGTTGTAAAATTTGAATTTTCGCGTGATCATTGATCTCTAATTTTTCTGATAACTTTAATACCTTAATTTAAACGTAACTTTAAATGTTATTGACATGTGACTAACTATTGATGTGTTTGCTTTGTCAGTCGTTCATTTAAGCCATGATGCTAATGTACGGTGGCCCTTCATACACGAACGAAGAGCGCTATGGGTCGAAATAAAGTTGGGTTGGAGCAAAAATCTCTCCTCGTGGGTTTTTTTTTAATCAACAGACGGACATGTTATCAATAAGTCTTTGGCAAGATACGTTGTTTCTGAACGCTTTTAACCCAATAAAAATCCGTGAAACGATCTAGAATACAACTTAACTGTAGATAATAGAAAACGGAATATCGCACAAGACAGATTACTTTTTATTTTAAGTACTTCTTGTTGGGAAACGTTTATTTGGGCGCTTAAAATTAGACTTTGATAGGTTCAATAGCACCGATAGTCCGTCAATAGCACGGATTGTGAAGAAGACCAATTATTTTATAAGGCCTTAAAAGCACGTTACACGTATGTTAGTGGCTTTAATGAACGCGCAAAGGACAAAGTGTCATTGCCTTCAAGGGAAAAATGCTAGTTCAGATATCATCCAAGCATTTGTTGTATATACCCTGTGGGCTTAGTAGATCACGTACAATTACCACAAACGAACACGATGGACGCAGTGGCATAAAAAACACATCTTTTCGTGAATCTCAACATATATGTAAGAAAAGATATATATATATATATATATATATGCATAAAATTGGACGCCGGAACATAAATTGTGAGATAATAAAACACGTGATTATACACATGGTTTCGCACAATAAAGAAGACTCTTCGCTTATGAAAATCATTAACAGAAGACTTCTATAGTGGACAAAATCTAAATATAATAATAGCCTACATTTTACACAAATTGTGTTATTTACATTTATATGTATGTTGTTATTTTTATATATTTACATTTATATGTATCCAATGTTGAAACATATACGCGTAAACTTGTATATATGGCTTTATGAAACGCTAGACATTTAAATTAGCTATTTGGTTTCAAAATTGGACATCATTGCAGTGAGTGGTTTGACACTAACAACACTTGAAGTTATCAAATTTGCATAGACATATGCTTCGTTTAAATTTTGTGTAATGTGCATCAAATAATAAAACCCACAGCCGATGAATCTTGCTCTTGGGCATATTCAAGCGTCTCTACTTACTATTCATTGGTCAACGCGGGAGCGTAACAGAACGCTGCATTGACCTCGGCCGCCTTCTATGCATGTTTGGCAATGTACCAGCATCTACCCAAAAGTACAAAATGCCACGACCCGTGGGTAGTCCTTCAGCAAAATTTCCGCTTAACATTCGCTCGTGAGATGTTTCACCCATTTAGAGCTTCGTTTAGCTGCTGCTCATTATTTAGAGCTTTTTCCCGTGAAGATCACCGAGCGTGTGGTGTCCATCCCTATGCTTTTCTTCGTCTTATTAAGAATCGCCATGTACCTGCTTATCTACGTATAGATGACATCGCTATCGATTTCCCGATCCTACTAGGCGGAGAAACGTACGTTTTCTATGAACGTTCTCTATTGCGTGAGTGCGCGGTTCGGCTGGCAAATCACAAAAGCGTAGTTAATAACGCTGTTGGACAGAAATGTTATACGATGCTTTTCACCTAATTTTAAGACCTTTGAGCCGCCATGGGCAAATGAGATGGCTAAGGAGTCGTGAATAGAGCGAACTTCTGAGCTCTACCTTTGTAGCGTCGTAATTTAGAGATTTATTTTTCATTTCAGGCAATTCGAGTTCGTGATTAATCGCTTAGGTGAACAATCAGCCAAGGTAATTTCACAATTTGCTCTATACTAATATTTGAAGTTTCTAAGTAATGTATTTCACGAAATAAAATTTGCCTAGGCCTCTTTTCAATCTTTATTTGCGTACTAACTACATAACTAGATCGACGGACACATTTATGTAACTTTGAGTCGTGAGTGTTCGCAGTGTTAATGGTGCAGATGCAGAATTTAGACCTAAAGCCATCGCCACGACTACAAAAGTTGAAAGAGATTCTGAATTTGTAGATTGCCCTAGGCGATCAACTTCGTCCGCGACGAAATTCCTTGAACACCATATGCGCTGTATTTATACATGTTTATTCGGATGATGGCAGGCACAAGGGCTTCGAGGGCCTATTACGACTCTTTCGCGGTTCCTCGAAGCGTCGTCATGTCCGAGTTCGCACCATAATCAACGGATCTATCTGTTTGCGATGCCTCCGCATGATAACAGGTAAGAACGTGATTGCTGATCTGTTACGTAACAAATACGTACATTAGACATAAGGTAACAGTGTTCGCTGACAGAGTACTGATTCTCACAGTAAAACCCTTTTTACGTTGCGAATAATTGCACCCTTAACAGCTCCTACTTAATATGAGTAGGAGAAATAGGCTATTACTTAGAAGCATGTATTTTTTACGCCTGCTTAAAATTTGTTTTGCTATGATATTTTGCTGCGCGCCAATGTTACAGGGGTGCTGTTTGACAAGTTTTTAACGCTGGCGTTATTAACAAAGTTTTATTTTTAAAGAAAAAGGTCACTTTCGCATTTGAAGACGAATAATATAACAATCTAGGGGGGTAACCTGTGCTTGTAGCTCTTGTGTTGTAACCAGTTTTGTACATAGCAGCGTATCTGAAATAAAAGCACGTACTATCAACTGTATGCGATGTTTTGTATTTATTTAAGCTGAGGTTGACATCAGCTACATTTAGGCTTGATAGTTGATTCTTTTGTAACAATTGATTACTTATACACCAGCGAAAATACTTTTAAGCGATAACGCACCTGAATTTTAATGATAATCGAACTTCTGATAAGAACCATGCAAACCCTCCGAAGGTAGGCAGGTAATGAATTTGTTTTCGTTTTAGTGATTAAACGGCAATGCTCTCTTTTATTTAGAGATTATCAAGTTACGGCCCTTGTCACACCACTGTCGGACTGAAGTTTCCTTCTTCTTGAGGACTATAGCCTACTAGCTTGCATACCTGCAATCTTGAATCTTTTCTACACGACTATGTAATAACAAGAGACTAATTGTACGCGGTTTTCGTGGCTGTTTGTCACATAAGTTATCCCACAGGCGACAAAAAGTCGCACGCGAACGCGAACTGCCATCTTCGAATAAGCGGGCATCAGCAACAGCATCTCATTAATCTGTAAGTTGCTATCTATCTAAACGTGCGGCCAACAGAAGCATAAACACCCTGTATTCGTAGTTTGCTCGTCGTCTGCTCATCTCGGTTGCGTCGTACAACGACAACCAAAAAAATTTGCACCACACATGCGTCTGCAACGAGCGTTGTTCTCTCTTGCATCCCACCGTTTCGGAATGCCCTCTCTTACGAGCGTCAAAACAGCCATTCGTCGCTGCTGTCCATGCTGGAACCGTGAGCAACGAGAGGAGAGCTAACTGGCTGCTGACATGGCGGGCAAAAATGCCGGCTTTATAACGAACTGAATCGAACTCCGGCCTCAGTTCAGTGGGACGTCAGATGACGTTAGAAGGCCGGCGTAACTAGCATCTAGTAAAGAACGAATGGTTGGGGATTGCCTTTTCTCGTGTGTGGGTTTTTCTTTAGCGCCGCTAGTAGTAAGCACTGTTTGTGTCATGTGCAGTTGTATTCCGTCGTTGTTATCCACAAAAAGCGATCGTGTTTGGTGTGGCGCGGTCGTGTTTGGTTGGTGTTGATCGGTCGTTTGTGCGTCTCGCGGCCGCCTTCAGCATCACTCCTTCCACAAGCATTAACAATTCTTCCGGATACACCCAACTACCTCTTTCTTTTTCATTGGGCCGATGGTCGGATTAGACAGAGTTCCCGCAAATAGTTTTCCAAGTACTGCGAGTAGTAGTGGTGGTGGATTGCCAACGAAGTTGGGCCAGTCTGTTTATTGCTTTGCCGTGTGTGCCCGCGTGGGGCGGCGCCTGCCTGCCTGCTTGCGACATTGACTGGCCGATCCATCATCAGTCTGCCGAGTGAGGCCTATGCCAGTTGGCTCTTGTTCCTATCCAAAGAATTGTTGTCCGTGATTGTGCAGTTGCTGTTGCCCGACAAACATCAGCTGCCCACCAACCGGCCGCCATCGTGGACTCAGTTATTCTTTCGATATTACTGTAGCTGGCGAACTGTGGCGCCGGACTGTAGACTTGATCGTTGGCTGGACATCGTTGGATCAGAGCCTGCCGGAGCAGTAGCTATTGGTGCGACAGTTTCATTCGCAGCAACCGGGTCGAGTCCGTGGCCGGTCAGTTAGTCGACCTGCTGTTGTAAACACTGAGTAGATAACGACCTCGTCGAATCGTAGCTGAATAGTCGTCAGTAGCAGCGGCAGAATTTCGCTACCGAGCAGTTAGGCCGCGGCCGAGCGGGAACCTACATAGCGAAGGCAAACATGGAGGAGCCGGTCATCGATAACGAGCTGCTTCTCGAGGACGAGAACATGGCCGAAGGCGGTGATGAGGTAAGTTTTGACGATTTTTTGTGACGGCTTTGCACTGCCTCGAAACTCGTATTTCGTATTATTGGCGCACATACATGAGTATCGTTAGATTGCATCTACAAATATGTGGTTAGTTAGAGCCAAAGGAAACAGTTTCGTCCATTTAGATCGTGTATAGTTGTCTATTTCCTAAATGTTTCACTGTTAAACGATGTGATCATCTTGTTCGATGTACGGTTTGAGGAAATCTTAAAACAAGCGAAATGGCGCCTGTTGTTTGACGACATTAAATTGAATGTCTATAACTGTGCACGAAGTCGGACATGCTATGTCGTTAGATGAGACGAATTAATTGCGAATTGAGTCCTGAGGAATTTTTGAAAACTTATTTCAATCCTGCCGATAAACGTTAGCTGTATGAAGACATTGACCATGTTCATGCAGGACGGAGCGAATGCTCAATTTCGTTGACTTAATCGGCCTGGGCGTTGATGCGCCATCAGGGACGGGTCAGCCCTCTCAGTCAACAACTGTAAAGTTACCTTGTCCACGGCTTTACCTCCCAGATAGGAATTGATTATAGCTAGGCAGGGCAAAACCGGCTAGGGAATACTTGGCGTAAGATTTCCGTGTTCGGTTCCCGCTGACGACTGATTTGTTGTCGGCCGTGTTGATCAAGGCCAATGACTGAAAAGTCGAACAATAGCGGTTGGGTAGCTGTCTTTACTAACATATGTATTCTTTTTGAAGCCAGCCTAGTGAGAAGATAACTAAATTAAACGAGTAAGATAATAATTAAATAAATAGATAGATCGTTTTAAATCCACAACAATGTTTTAAGAGACCAGATTTATTTATATTGAAATAATGCTGCAATTATCGTTTGTATTAGCAATTAGCCTTGAGATACCAATAAGCACTCTACTCTCGTACTTACCCCAAGTTTATCGTCATATGACAAACTGAAATAACGTATGGGAAGTCGGTACAGCTAAAATTATATACAGATTGTTCACAAAGACAGTTTTTGAGTTTAACTAAGAATAATTCGTATTTACCTTGAAACCTTTAAAATCAATGGTGTAATGGCGACCAGTTGATAGCATCGCAATAATTAAAGAATACATTCAAGATTTTCGCTTCACGCAGTAAATGCAAAAAACTTTCTTAATAAGTCTCGTTTACAACTACACGACTTCCGGATAGCCAATGCGTGGACATTGCGGATGACGCACCTCTAGATGTGATCATTAGCACTGGAAAGTTTGCAAAAATGTTAGTTTGCTATTTTTCTTAATTTTGTGTCCCTTATTTCTTAGCCGTATAATGATAATTGGAAAAAAATAACCCTGCTCTTGGTTCTTGCACGACATTCGTGTCGTACTAACAACGACGCTGCCGTCGGCGATGTTAAACATTGTTGGAAAACCATTGGCTAGCCCCGATCTAACTGGTTATGCATGCGGAAGTTCCTCCTTTCGCTGCTTGTGAGCCAGCTGCGTGTTCCACCATGCTGATTTGCCATGGGAAAGTTACCGCACATATTGCGGTTTGTTAGGGGGCAAATGAATCTTTGTTAATTTATCCATTTATCACAAAACAATCATAAGTATGACATAGTAAACAACGCATAAAAAACTCATTGGTGATTTAATGCTGTCGCCTATCGAAGAATGATACTTGAAAACAGGGCATCGCTTCAGACTACAGAGAATATTAGGGCGAATCTGTTGCTAAGTCAGCATTTGGTACTCCTGTTATTTTTTTCTATACTTGTATTACCCTAAGGAGCATTTTTAGCAGCATGTCTTTGAAAACCGGTGTATTATTATTGTAGTAAATGTATATTTATTGGAGACCATGATGGCGAATGATGGTGAAATGGATAATATCAATAGTACAGTAGTAGGAAAAAACGATTTAACTTGGAAATAATTTTGCAGGAGGGATTGGATTCGCTTCGAGCTCGCGTCAAAGAAATGGCAGAAGAAGCTGAGAAACTAAAAAAACTTCAGTCAGAAGTAGATAAGTCGTCGAGCCATTTATCAGAACAGGAAAAGAAAGAGATCGACCAGCGGTCGATCTACGTCGGTAACGTCGACTACGGTGCCACAGCCGAAGAGCTCGAGCAGCATTTTCATGGCTGTGGGTCAGTGAATCGTGTGACTATTCTCTGTGATAAATTCACTGGTCACCCAAAAGGATTTGCATACATAGAGTTCGCAGACAAGGATTCCGTCGAGACAGCAATGGCTCTCGACGAAAGCCTATTTAGGGGACGCCAAATCAAGGTATATTCGTGCACGTCAATTAACCACTGCTAAAAAAATCAATATTCGTACCATGCGTTTAATTGAAGAAATTGTTTTTTTCTGTATGTAACTAATGCTACTGGCACAATACAAGACCTATATTTTTGGCCTGAACTTTTTTACAGGTTCTACAAAAACGCACAAACATGCCAGGTATTAGTACGACAAATCGACCCCCTCGTGGGCGCGGGTTCCGCGGTCGTGGTGGTTTCCGTGGTGGATTTCGAGGTGCTCCACGCCGCGGCGTTTTTAGGGGCCGTGGCTCAAGGGGTGGCTTCCATGCAGGGTATGCTCCGTATTAATTTTGCAGAAAGCGAGCGAGCCCCAAGGGTTGGATGGAAGAAAAAAGAAGAAACCGAAATTAAAAAGTCGGGATAGTGCTTCTACCGTACATTATATACATATACATATATATGTATATACATAATGTATTATTACTAATTATGAACTGTGGACAAAATATACAAAAAAACAATTAGCCCTACGTATATAAGCAGTACGCAGAGACAGACTGAGAGAGTGAAGAAGTGAGGATAAGCGAAACGTTGCATTGGTGATAGGGTTCATTGACTACACAAGAAAACACAGATGATCTGCAGCAATTCGCCCGCCATTGGCACGAAAAGACCGACATTGGATAGCTACGCGGAGAAATACCGTAGCAAAAGAAAAAGGAAAATTTATTTGAGAACTAGTAGCTCGTCGTGAAGAACATTACGTAAGAAGTAGCGAGGCGAGTACCGTGATACAATATTGTTATTTTTATATAGGCAACAGTGCCGTTGTTGTAATACAACCGGAGAATCATCACTATATATCCGAGCACATAACGGAGGATTAAAGCCGCGTAATTGAAGATCATGTGAGGAACGTGATTCAACCGTTTAACTCAATGGATCGTGACCAACGAATCATTAGATAGTATATTGTGGCGATTTTTGTTTTCAGAGTCAGTAACCACCGTTTTTTTTGGCTGTAGCCACCACCTGTCTGATTCAATGCCAATAGCGGGCCGACTCCACACAACACCATACACGATATTATTATAACATGGAAAATCATAAAGTTAAGGATACTAATCACATCATGTAAAAGGAGCAAAAGCAAGCTTGTACGTAGGACATTACCGAAAATAGGGCGGTGTACGTTTATGCTGGGAAAAGCTAAAGGTAGCGAGGCTGTGAGTGAAAGAAAAGTGGAGAAATGAAAAAAGAAAAGTGAAAAATAAAAAAAGGAACTAGTTGCCGAAAAAAAACAAACCAAAGGCCGTTTTAAATATTAGAAGATAAAAAAAAATAAAGGATAAAATAGAATAAGAAAAACGTTAATCTGAAAGAGAAAAAAGAACAGGAAAAGAGCCTCAGGAATAAAGAAAATCCAGATAGGCCAAGATAATTGAAGAGTGAACCAGAAAGAAAAACCGGCAACAAGAAGATAAATCAAAAAATGCCGCAATCGTGCAATAACGGTTGAAAAAATACGAGAACGGCCGAAAAAAAGGTAAAAAAATGACAAATTAAAAAATTTTTAATATTTCTACAGCTATATAGAAACAAACGAAACCCTTGTATCCTCTAAGAGGAAGTTTTACGATTTTTTTTACAGTATACTACGGTTCTGCACGAACATAGTATCTTGTGCTAGCTAAGAGGTGATCCTTGACTGGCTTTTTGGTTAGTTGCGGAAAACTTCTCATGTCATACTAGCAGAGCTACAAGGATAAACAGGAAGTCAGGGAAAATTAATGATCCGATCTTAACAATCGTTATACTACTAAAGAAGCGTGACAGCGGTAAATGCGTGTTGATTAATGCGTATGTGATGTTCAGCTGCTGCAGATATATCCAAACGGTACAGTTTCTATCACTCCCCCCTTTTTGGTGGAGTTTTACATTGCATGTATGTGATGTTGATAATAATAATGTTGTTATAGACATTAACTTGTGGCTAAAGCCGGCGTTGTGTGTCACGTATAATACACGAAGTGCGATAGAGCTGCATGGCTGGTTTATAACTCGCTCGTAATATCGAGTAGTTTTTATTACCAATTGGAGTTTTTGATCTCATTTTTAATGGAGTCCCATTCACAGGGTCATCTCGTTTCTGTGATAACAACAACGAAAACGCGTATATTTGTACCGCAGATAGGAAAAACAACTTTGTATATTGAGTAAATAGTTGTTTCGGGAGCACGACGGAAGTCAAGTTAACGATCCCGAGTTTCAATAATAATGGGGAATTATTTATACCGTTGTATTATACTCATACCTTTGATTCGTTTGGATGACGACTGCACTTGTTTTTGTGAATATTGTTAGCTGTTTTGCTTTATTTCAATATTAATTGCTTTATTTTAATAGGAATTTGTCAAATACAAATATTATAATGAGCTGAGAAAATCCAACTGTAGAATTTCTCGGGGTGTCAGTGTACGTTCGCAAAGTTATACATTTTATATTTCGCGGACGATTGCCATAAAGTAAGCAGTGGATTATAATCCATGAGGTATGCAGACGTCCCGAGTTGTGTAATTCCCTTAAGTGTTCTAGTTTCTGCATTATGATGGTAATTAATGGAAGTTACTTAAATAAATGTGAAAATGTTACTGAAATATGCATACCACAACTGCTGAAACAGCTTAATTTTGAAAATATCCAAAAAACGAATCAGTAGCTTCGAACGCCTGGCCGAACACTTTTGCTGCAATTATAGCGTATTATCTAAAGACTCCAACGGAATGGTAAACAGGAAAACCGAAGTTCGTTGCGGAAAAGGACGAAACCATATATAGCAGATTTCTTTAGTTGCCGGTAACCACCGTGACGTGCTGGCATTAATGGAAAAGGACGAAATCATATATAGCAGATTTCTTTAGTTGCCGGTAACCACCGTGACGTGCTGGCATTAATAAATTTATTACAAAAAAAAATTTCATGTCATTCACAATTTACTCTACAGCAGTGCATCATAGTTGCTGTAGCAATAATCCTTCATCATGAAGTGTGTAACTTCCCTCATTCATGGATGCCAAATTGAAAACTGGCTAGACCCCGTAAGTTGTAATTTTTACGAGTTGAATTAGACTTCAATTTACGGGAGGAACCGAAAATGTTACGGCTTTCGCGTCGTTCCCTATTTGAATTTCCGATAATATTTGTATAGTAATCATAACAACTAAATTGATTTATAAAAGAATTAAAGTGCAATTTTGGAGTAATTTCGATACGCTCTACACTTAATATTTTCAATAGGGTCAAATATTAATTGTCCATTGCATTGCTTTCCTATGTGCAAAAGTTTATGTAAACTTCTATGTAAAATATTTATATATACCGCGCCGTGTGTGCATCTCACTCTTAAACCGTATCATACTTTCGTCCAGTAATTTAACCGTTCAGAAACTAGAGTAGTTAGCTGTACTCGGTGGTTATACTACAGTGTTTATTGTAAGGTTTTAAAATATCAAATGATGAGAACGCTCGTATGATATCGGACTTTGATTGCGATTTAGGTAATAATGCGCAGCGACGGCTAGATGGTAAAACTGTGCGAAATCTTCAGTCTACGTTAGTACGGCCCGTAGCATTAAATTTGCATCAGATTATGTAGCTGCCGAAGCACTCACTCTCTATCTCAACCGAAGAGGACATTTGACGTTCGATGTTTGCAGTTGCTCGATGTACGAAAGCGGGGACGCCAGCTCTATCCAATATTAGGCAGCATGCTCACACTAGCGGTTTAGCTATTTTCGCAGCGCAATTCGCTGAGCGATAGCTCCGTACGAATCTGGCGTGTCAATTGAGCGGATCGTCAAGAATGTCAAACTATATGAAGGAGTAAAACAGGAAGATTGTCAGTGTCCCAGGATACATAATACCCATACTATATCGATAAGATAGCTTTGACTTCCGAATATAAAGGTCGAGAAAAATATAAATAGAAGCTACCGTTAAATATGAAGTCATGACTATGACGACTGTGCTTTCGAAGTATTTCCAGACGGTAACAATCGATTCGAAGACGACGTAAAACGCGCTGTAAACGAAATTACAGCGCGTCCGATGTCGATACTACTAATTGAAGCTAGTTTTCTTGTGTGAGGTATATCGCCTGCGATTTGTAATATGAATTTAGGTAAGGCCAGCGGGAAATCTGCCAAAAACACGTCAGGTTTCTTTACGGCTTTGAGCTATTCTCGTATCGGCGTCGACCAGTAGTTTTTGAATGCATTGATCTTTCCAAATTCAGTGGGCGCATTCTGGACACAACTAGCTATTTCGGCGGGCATGTCTGGCAGCTGCCGACTCCAAGTCTCTCAGAGCACAACAGAAGCTCGCAGGTGCGCACAATCTCGTGGCCACGAAGCTACAAATGTATCCCTACTGGGCTGTATATATTTGTATTTTATATGAATAATAAGTATAGCTGGTCTGCCGCTAATTACTTGATCGCTATTCAGACGTGGAATGGGTCGTCCAGTCCGAAAGCAAGATGTGACAGCAGAATTTAATAAGTAATGCAAAGTAGTACTTGCAACTGTAATCAATATTAATCATTGATGGGATGAAAAAGGCAGGCGACAAGTTGGCATATTCTAGTTCTGCTAGCAATTACGGGCCGTTTTCTCCGAAAAAATCTCCTGAAGGTGTGGGGCAATATAGTTAGAAAATAGCCATTTTTGATCTTAAGTCGAATAATCTAGGTTCCAACGCACAAAAGTGTGAAGGATACTTCAATTCTCCCAGCACATTAGAGCTTCCGGGGAAATAGCAGTGGGTAGTACTCTGAATAAAGGTGAACGAATACAGACAGCCTATTTTTTTATGCCTAGGGCATAAAGATAACCTCTGTTCAAATGTGATGACGTATGAGAATTAGAGTACCAATAAACTCATTATATTTACTTAAAAAATCTGTGTGTTTATTTCGTTGATTAAATGAATTTATTCGAATATTAGTAGTAGACTTCCACAAATGGAAACTCGCGCATTAACAGCTCAACTAAATTATTATTATTGAAGTAAAATCTCTGAGAATAAAAGTATTTTCTAGATGATGACGTTCTATCAAATGAAGTATGGAAATTTTGCATCTAATACATGTTCGAATTCAGGCGTAGACGTACTTAGTCTCGCATATGAGCCGGTAGTCTGGTAGAATGCCTACAGCGGTTCCCTAACGTAAAATGCAAAGTGATTACATATATGAACCTACTCAATGGGTAGTATTCGGAAGTTCTTCTTCTTAAAAATGGGTAGACTCATTGCAATAGAAATAACCGAATAAAACATTTTAGCATGAAAACTTTTATAGACAAAAAGGTTGGCTATTTCAGTTTATTGGTTTCATTTAATATGTCAATGAAAGCGACTATCGTAGAAACACAATCAGTTCATTAAAAAAATAAAACCTAGAACAGTATTGCATAATATTTCGCGTTTTATTTTTTTCCTTTATTTTTCCTATATTTATTCTTTATTGTTTTGTAACGGCAGTAATAAGCACCTGTTGAATGTTATTAAAAAAAAATTCGATCGTCTACAGTTTCTTGGTTTTTTCATTTTGTGCCCAAACACAGATAGGATTACATGTATTTTAATTCGGTTTATTTAAATTAAAAAACACAGCCATTACGATATTGGCACCTTGTGGTATTACTGTATACTTTCTCGTCACACCTAGTAGTGTTGTCCTACTTTTTTGTGAGACAACAAATTCTGTGTAAGCTTAAGTCATTTTTGTTCTCCCTGTATGTAACACTGTATGTAACTTTTATGTATGTAACTGTATGTAAAGTTTTTATAAACTTATTTCAAATATTGGTTACCTATCCAGACGTGCTTGAAGAATGCTTTATCTACAGTGTAATAATTATGGGCGATATACTTACTTTTCAGTTGACAATCAAGCTTATAAATCCAGAAAAATCCACCCGGTTAGGCCTTTAGTGTGAGTCTGAGCCAGTTTGAGGATTCCTTGATAGTATATTTAAAAGGAGGTGATTCTGAAGACTTATTTACGTAAGGAGGATGACAAGAAATGCTAAAATACAAATTATAAAAAAAATTATATAAATCAAGCATCGAATAACACGTTATGGACGAGTATGATATTTTCTGCATAGGACACTTTTAATATCACAACTTTTCTAAAGGCCGATTGGCTATAGCGGTACCTGTGCCTACTATTATTACAGGTGAAAAGGGTGCAATTACACTTACACGATTGCCAAACACTGCTAAAATACTACACATCAGTAATCCTTTGCTATTGATACAATTTGTCCGTTTAAATGTGAGTTAAACTTAGGTAAAACTCTGCGACAGCAATGCTTATTTGTTGGATTCAAGTATGCACTTAGCTTATTATGACTGCTAACCGTCGTGTATGTATAGGCGAGATTGTAATTCACGTTGTTGCCGTCTTCATGCTAAAAACTCTTTATGTGTTTTTCTCTGATTTTTAGGCGATCTCGAGAAGTAGTTGCTTTTTTAAAAGTTGGCTGGAAACGGCTCCTTCTGTTGGACGACACACGAGAGGTACACGATGTCATGACGCCTTCTATCCTGGATTTTTGCGTACGTGCTCATTATCGTCGCAGGGGTGTTGGACGAAAACTATTCGATTGGTATGTGGATATAATTTCGATTTATGAACCACTGTACTTAGAACTATATCAACTTAATTCTTGATGAAATTTTTTCTATTCGTTTTAAATTTTTATTTTTATAATGCAGCCCGCCCCTCGGAACTATGAGCTGATACCACAAAATGAATGCAAAGGCCATCCAAATAAAGGTGGAAATTTAGAAGCAATAAGTCGCGTCTTATTTGCATTTGTTTCTGAAATTCATAATCACTCTGGCAATCTCGAGGTATCGCCTTGATTCAGTTATGTATTCTCCACTGGGTAGTAAATTCTTCATCTGCGTAGTAATTTTTTTGTTTCCAAATGATTTTTGCTTCCGTACATAATTACTTCAGATAGCTGTTCACTGTTCCTACGTATTTAAAAATGCAATTTGATAGGGCTGGTGATTCGCATGATTTAAATTATTTAGCATATGAATCATTTATCGTTTCAGTATGTTAGCCTATGAGGGGCGTCAGCCTTGGGAACTCCCGATCGACAATCCTTCTTCAAGGATGCGCTTTTTTCTGAGGCGGCATTATGGATTGGATGCAGAACTAGAGTCCATACCTCAGCTAAACAGGTTTACCGTTTTCAGAGGCTTTCCCTTCGACCGTCAAACAACTATCTCCGATGAGGTACATTATTTATTCAAACTTAACGATAGTTCTTTCTCAATTTAAGAATGAGCAAATCTAATTCGCTAAACACATTGACTGAAATATTCAAGGAGCGCTCAAGAACTATGCGATCCCTGTGAACTGAGGCGCACAGCGCGTCTAGGTAGTCTAACTGAAAAGGTTTCTCATGTCCAAGCACAGTTGCTCTCTGCTTTCTTTCTTCTCCGCTGCCATACAAATAAAAGAATATAATACATACTGTGCATATGATATAACAAATTGTGCAGAGAAAGATGATTTGGTCATGTTTAGGCAGTTCTAAACTCAATATCGAATATAAACCAATGTCGTCAAAAGCAGAAAACACGAACATGAATTCGTGTTATATTTTCTTGTCGAATTTATTCGACCAGGGTCAAAGAGAGAGTTGTCACGGAAGATGTATCCAAGAACGGCGAAACGATAGCGTCTTGCGGTGCATCCTTCGGGACTACGATGGACGTTACGACCAAACGAGCGCACATAAAAACCGCCGTTGGGTAGAAGAGCCTATCTATCAACAAAAAGAACCGCGTCATTCAAGCGAACATCGAAACTACAATTCGGCCTTTTTTCATCGCGGAGAGAACTCGCATAACTTTGAAAAAGATTCGACAAGGTAAGCCTCAGAGCTTATGAGTATTAGCAAGTGTCCTGCCAACCTCTTCGAGCCTCGCCTCATAAAAAGTAAAGCATAAATTGATTTATTTTGTTTCTAATAAAGTTTGCACAGAGGATTTATGGTAGTAGATTCCATGTCTACACTATGCATACTGACAGCATAAGCACTTGACTATTGCCGATAAATGCTAATTATGTTACAAATAACTTAATAACAATATCTTATATAAAGTCATTGGTAGAGACAAGGCGATTTTAAAAGCGCAAATAACATTTCAGTGGTTGTTTTCTCTTGAGTCATCGAACTTGATAATGTTGATTTCTCCTTGTTGCTCCACATCTATTAATTGATTCATCAATTGCAGCTGGTGTTGCAATCAAGAGTACAGTCAACGTATGATACGACAATCGCGAAGCGCGCATTTGCGGATGAGAGACAATGATCTAAGGACAGCCGGACCCCGCTCAAGCTCGTGGGTGTTTTTCGATTCAATTTAGTAAAATGAATTGAGAACATTATTACGTAATCGGTGACATGCCTTGCTTGACGACCGTGCTTAGGAAAGCTTCGGCACTTTATTTTTAGGCCTTTTTTTGTTTTGTTTTTGCTGTTTAACACATGTGCGCGATGAGAATTATTAAAAGCTTAACTATGATGACAGGATAAATTGAGAAATTTACTTTTTACATATAATCCATGCAAGTGAAATTCTGCTGTAGGCTTCGATATGGTTTCAGACAAAGGTAGTCAAGATTTAAAACTAAAAAAAAATGCCAGTATTACGATGTACTAATATATATATACGGTATACGATATAATAATACGGATCGAAAAAAGACAAAAATCCAGACACGTATCAGAGAATTATTATTATTTCATATTACCGACCAGTTAATAAAAAAACAAACCTTTCTGTGTCTCTCCATTAAGCGAAAACAAATTAAGCGAAAATTGTCTTACGTCTATAACTTTTACGTGGATACTTTTTGTGTATTGCAGTTCTTCATGGCGAGTGCTTGGTCTTGAAGGTCCTGGAAACCTCAACTATCAGATTTCGTAAGAAGAATCGGACGGTCAATTTTCACAAGATTAATTTGCCCAGTGACTACAACGGGCACGTTAGCTGACAAAACAAAGTCTAACTTCAACCTATTTAGTCACTTGAAGGTCTCATTACCGCACATAATGGGTTGCCAAACAGTCATCGTCAGAACATTGCTTTCCATTTTACCATGATGAAAAAAAATAAAGATTCTTCAGGTCGTAGGCATTGGTTCGAAGCCAGGTGATGATTATTGTGGAACTCGGTTCTGCCATTCTCGAATTGAATCCTACGAAGGAAGGTATTATAGGTATAACTGCAGAGCAAAGGGAGGACAGCAGTTTTCATGACGACCTAATACTAAAAACAGCTTTCTATGGCCATCATTAAAATCATCTTCTTTGAAAAAAGCGTTATGGATACATTTATAGCCTAGACGTGTGAATGGTAATCGTCATATACATTATAACAATGAGGACTCAGCTTCTTAATCCTACGCGTGAAGCAAATTGAACTCAGTTATAAATGTGATGTTTCAAATACATCTTTATGTACGAAATTAGAAAAAGCTATAGCGAAGCGGCCATAGAAAAAAGAGGAACAGCGGTAGAACTTTTGCGTTAAATTTTGTCTTATGTCGAAATTATTAAAAGCAGAGACGTGAAATTTGGTCAAATTGTGATTGAAATTGGACACAGTAACGTAAGGTTTCCATGTTACCGGCATCAAGCTAGCTGTTTCTAACATATTTACTTGGTTCAAAAGATATGTGTAGTGTTCTAACTCTACAAATATTCTAGACTAGCTATTAAAATCTACCACGAGCAAAAATAAGCGAAAAACATACGGTTTATGACCCAGCAATTTTTTTTTAATGATAAATTTCTGTGAAAGTTCCTTAGAACCAACAGTTTCATTACGGCGGCCCTTTGAAAAAAGATTACACAGAGATAGAAATACACGAGCAAGCAAAATTTATATCAATAATTTAATGACATATATTTTATGTCAGCATTGCAGCTGATTTGTACCTTTAGTGTTAATCGGAGTAAATTCATCATTATATGTCCATGTTAATATATTTGACAAAGTTATTTTATTGTCTTTTATATAAGTTGTGATACCTATTATTGATGATAATAAAGTGGCACTAAGATCTTGCCGTACTAGGTGAATCTTATCATTCTTGTCTAAACTTGGTAACGGCCTAGGTGGTGAGCGGCAGTTTTCCGTTTCTCCAAAGGCGCTAAAGGTTTTGCTGTTCCTTCTGAACACGGTAAGGACTTTATTATCGCAGTTACATTTAACTATTTGGCTATGTTAATATACGTCTGTCTTAACCCTATACGTCTTACTTGAAGTTTCGCATACATACCGATACATTTTTTGTGTGAAAGCCCGTGAAGACCTTATCTTGGTCTTGTGTTTGTCTCGTTATTCAAAGTTGGAATTCCATCAGGTCGCTAACAGCGGATTGATCTTCAGCAGACAACGGATACAGACTTATTTAGTATCGTTTCACTGTGGCCAAATCACTCGCATACGTTATATATAGAATTCGTGTTATAATTGACAAGCACATTAATTACATATGCAGTTGTGCTTGTACCGTTTCGCGATATATAGTGATTATTCATGCGACTGCAATTATAATAACATTACTGCTTTTGCGAACATTTCCATTTCGTAACCTATAACGCTATGCTTTATGAGGGGAGTGCAATAGATATTAAAAACAAAAGCTATCAGGACGGCGTTCTGAAAACTGGACCGGTTTTTAAAAATTGTATTCATTCAATGAAAAGAAAGAATAAAACAAACCTGAGTTTGTATCACAAACTGGACATTATTTGTTCATGATATCACTTGCTGCGATATTCCACTTTGATAACGTGGGGTGAAGGTAACTTTTTCGTCGGTTTAAAAGCCCTTACCCTCAAACATGTACGAAACAAAGCTGTGTATAGAAATGCGAAATAACGCTAGCAAGGCTTATCTTGGCAGCTTGATAGATTAGCGCCGATATAACAGTTAGACGTTTAAACTACACTCTGCATTTACATACGGTGTTCGGAAAGTCAAGCAGTTCTGTACATAACATAGATCGTTTACACTGAGCGCTGTGAAATTGCACACTTTATGTACACTTCAATAGATGATATATATATATATATACAAATATTTAATCACTTAAGCACAAGGCTCTTCAACGGCTTCAGTAGCATTGGCGACACAATATTTGCTCACTGTGATATTTGCATTACTAGATGCCAAGCAAGTATCCGAAGCACTCATTTATTTATTTTACATATAAAATGGAAATGGCCAATACTAAGATTGTAATGAAATAAAGACGTATATATATATATATATATATATATATATATATATATATATATATATATATATATGTGTACACTACTTAGTTAGTGACACACAACTAATGCTATCAAAATCTCATCGATGAAATAAACACGGACAAACGTAATATCAAAAAATACAAACAAACATAGTATATTTATTAGCACGTTTCATACTCTATAGGCAATTTACATCATCATCATCATCATGATTGTAGCTGTTGTCTCACGTATGTCGATTATATCTATTTCGCATTAGTAAAAGTCACTTCAGGAGACCTGGCCTTGTATATTAGATGCAGCTAATCTGCCTCATGCTTTATATTCGTAATTGGGAAAAGCTGCCGCCTTTGCTTCTTCATGCCGGCTAGGTTAATAAGCTTCAGCTGAAAATTGTTGCTAAAAGATTTCAGCCCTATGCGTAATATCGCAGTCTACGTGCACAAACTGTGTTAACTAAATTCACTCATGAAACTGCATTTTGTTTCCGTCGTATCAACTGGCTGGTTAGCACCTGTCTTACCAACTAAACAACTCAGATAAAGATTTTTACCTTGAGAAAGGCGACAAATGGAACTGTGCCTTATTGTAATGTACAATAGTTAACGTTATAATCTACCTATAAAAAAAATAATGGATTAGGTTTACTAAACTAAATTCTATATTCGAGGACTATGCTGAAGTGGTAGTTTGAGCAGGGCAGCCTCTTTCTTGAATTCTTCAAGAGATCGATTCGTAGCTGAAAAGCAGTGAATACATTAAACAAGGCACCGATTTTTTTCAGACCTGCTATTAGACGCCAAAATACACAACCATAAATTTAATCGCACACAATTTTGCTTATAATCGTCTATATGTTTCGTACAGCTATTCCTGTATTTCAAAAAGTCAAGATGCAATAGAGGATTTATGACCCAATTAAGTGAGCCATCCTCAATATGTTACCTGGCACCATAAATCTCTCTGAGATTAAACGGCCGTATTTGTTCCACGCCCACATGATAAGAACGAGGTTGAACAGGATTATCAGAATGATCAGGTGGGCCACCCATACCTGACAATGTTGGAAACAACACAGAAAACCAACCGAAAAGAAAAAGCTATATTAGCGTTCTTCCGCTAGCGTAACAGATACTATTGGTTTATTTCTTAGGCTCAAAAAGCTTAAGTTTTTCATAAAAAAGGGTCCGTATATAAATGTCTTTAATGTAAGATGTTACCGTTGATTAAAGCACCTGCGATTATTTTTGTATATACAAAATTTATGATCAACTTACCTGTAATTCACAAGGATGAAGTAGTCCATCAATTTGAGTTAGAATGAACTCTTCCCACCACAACAGGACAGACATCACGGCGGATGCGATTG
Organism: Varroa jacobsoni; assembly: GCF_002532875.2. Lineage (NCBI taxonomy): Eukaryota > Metazoa > Arthropoda > Arachnida > Mesostigmata > Varroidae > Varroa > Varroa jacobsoni. Next base: position 49,502 of record NW_019213746.1, read on the forward strand.
CCATTGCATAGGCTGTGTGCTCCGCTTTGGTACAATGCTGCTAATTATAATTTCAGGATGGACTCGCTTCTATCGGTTCGACGTTTCAGATACGAACCGTTTTTAAAGGCCTCAGAATTCTCAGTATATTGGCTTGATTAGACGTAATCGACACGGAAACGACGTACTTCCTAATGTAAAAGATGCGAAATTTGGGTACCGTAAAGAAGACAGTCAAAGGGAAATGTAATGTCTATGAATAAAAAAGCGAAATTGAGTACTACTTATTTATTCACGATGTCGTTTTTGAGTGCCGGTATGCGAGGATGTGACGAAGACTTGAGTATTTCTATGAAAAATGTTTGGCAAGTATTAGTTAGCACGTAATTATGTTCAACAATGAACAAAAATTGATTCCAGCCTTTTCGCTTTGACGAAATGGAGGCGAAACTCTTCGCGTGTGAGAAAACTTCCAGGCAAGGCACGTTGTCAAAATAAACTAGAGAACATAAGAAAAAGTCTATGAAAGGGAAACAAAAAAAGATCAAACAAACTGTTCTACAAGAAAAGACATTTAAAGTTGTAACACACGTTAACCACACTCACCTGTGAGTGTCGCCTATCTCATCATCGTGTTCCGAAGTGTGCCCTAATTAATCCATCCTTGCCGAGTCTATGGTCACAACCCGAAATGTGTGGCTTGTATTGATAACGCGGAATGACGTTGTTTACTATTCAAGTGTTATTTTCCTATCGAATGCAAGAATAGTTTTATTTTTTATACAAGTAAGTTATTAAGGATTAAGTTATTCAACCATATCCAGCAATTACTTAGTTACTTTCAGACTAACAGTTCTTTTCTTACATAATAAAACATCGCATCAAAACCTGCGAGACAATTCCACGTCTCTCGAATTCTAGTGGATGACAAAGATTCCGACCAATAACAGAGTTCGTAGTTTTCCTATCAATTAGTTCAGCCTTGCAATGCGGTTCTTGCTCAAATCATCGCCTTAAAGTATTTAAATTGGCTCATAAAGTATACCCATGTTTGAATATTTGCTCATAAAGTATGCCCATGTTTGAAATATATGTCCTTAAACAGCTTTTTTATCAGTGGTACGCTCAGATTTGTGTCCAAGCTGGCCTACCGTATATCTTCCTTTAGCCAACCAACGTTGAAAATTTCGATGGCAGCACAGAGTTTCAAGCAAACGCATAGTTTGGCATTTTTTTATCCACTATATAAGTCGTCAAACATGCTTGAAGCAAACTCTCCCTATCGATAGTTATCAAGAAACAAATCGGCAGACTGCACCGAACTCACCACGATAATTTGTTCTCATTACTGTCAAAAACCTATCTACCTGGCTGCTAAATTTTTTCAAGCAGACGTTGAAAATAAGCAATTTCCAATATTTATTTGACATGAAGCATATGTGGCTGGTACTCTAAGTCTAATCCACTACTGCTGGCACGAATTATAATACTGTCGAGGAGCACATCCTGTTTACATAGCTTGATTTTCAGGTGCTTGTGTCTGGGATACAATTGGGAGAGGGTTAACCATTTACTTCATCGCCATAACATCGCATAACATCATACACTGCCATTGATATTGTTCCAGCGTTGCGTAGAGGTGCCCTGCGCATCTATTACGTCAGGCCGTAGCTGCTTATTCAACCGTCGTTTAACAGATTGTATCAAGTTTGTTGTCTCATTGATCAGTTTCAGCGAAACGAGTGAGAACAGTTTAAATTATTGCAAGCATGAATAAATTAGACGAGCTTGCGCTTCAACTTCGTTTCAGCTCGAAACAGCTGGAGCGAATGTCAAAACGGTGCGAAAAGGAGGAACGCGAAGAAAAGACAAAAATCAAGAAGGCCCTCGAAAAAGGTGTGTATACCGGTGGTGGATGACCCATCCATCTGCTGAAACTAATCCAAAACGTTATCATTGACTAGGCTGATAGGAATAATAATAATAATAACAATTATTATAAACAACTGACAAAAACTATTATATGAGAAAATTTTCGAAAGTCGGTCGGTTTCTACAATAGTGCATGTTATTTGAAGAAAGGTAGAAACACTTCCTTAACATAGGTGTTAGCTCTTAGCGGTAGATGTTGAGACTACTGCTAAATGTGCATGATATTGTATGTTCACACTTATAGAATGATGATGGCAACAAATAACAAATAGACTGAAAGTTTCAAACCTACATTTGTATTCGAGCTTTAGGCAAACCCTGCTGCAAAATAAAATGATTGTCTTTTTTGCTGTATGATCTACGAACTTGATACATTTACGATCAGAAAATGCCACTTGCAAGTAGCACATGTTTATAAAGGCGTTTAAATGAGATTTCATTACAAATTGATGTCATAAGTTAGTTGAGTCATAAGACTGCCCGGACTGGATACCGAGATGAACTTCACAGTTTGTGTTATTTTCCTATGACGTATTTTTTTTCGGCTCAAACATCTTGAGTCGCCAGGGCAGCAAAGTGTATAAGTTATAATATAATTAGAAATTCAGATTGAATCATTGGTAAATTTGACCGTTAATAATTATTTTATAGGAAAGTTGTGGATGAAAATTGGACGACGGTAAACGTACCTTAACCGCACATGTGAAATGCCCTGCTTTTACGTCATTACGTTCACATAAGTGTAAAATGCTTCTCCCTGTTTTGCTGGGTAGGCTAGCTTTTATTTTTCTTAAGCACATTAGGCAAATTTTTCTTTCCATATTCGCCTGAGTCCCTTAATCAAAACCAGAACCCCAGCGCAAGAATTATAGCTAACGGGCTCTTCAATGCAGTTTCGAATGTTTTCCCTTTGTTGCGCTTGAGGCATTATTAATATCCCTCGGCACATTACCTAGTTTACTTTACGTAATTTCGCAAAGAACTTGTTCGTCTCGGTCTGCAGCTGAAGTCATTCTTACTAAGGTAACATACAGGAACCGCGCACTACCACTTTGTTTACGGCATACTTACCAATAAAGTTTGTCTGATCGTTAATTTAATGCCATTTAAATCTATTCTCGTGTGACATTCTGAAGCGAGTTCAATTAAGCTAGGGTAAGTTTACCATAGATAAGGTTTCATGCATCATATAATAGCGAAGACGTGTAAGCGCAGTCTGTACCGTTTGTTATGGTATGTCTAACCATACAATTTTTATTCCCACAAATCATGTAATAGGTATGTCTTTGGTGTGGCTTATGGCAGCATCGAAAAGCCCCAGTCTTTTCCTACCAGATGCTAATCCAAGCCACTGCATCGGAGGTGCGACTAAAAGAAGAGCTATATTTTAACGAATTTTCAAATATGGATCGATTTTTTGTTGTGCTTTTAAACAATGTTACTCTATGTCCATATATGTGTCCATTGCAGGTAATACGGAAAATGCAAAAATCTATGCAGAGAACTCGATTCGAAAGCGAAATGAGGCTACAAATTTTCTTCGGATGGCAGCTCGCATCGATGGAGTGGCGTCCCGGGTAAAAAGTGCGGCCGCGATGAATCACGTCTTAAAGAATATGGGCAGCGTGGTCAAAAATTTGGACAAGGCTATTAACGCCATGGACCTACAGAAGGTGGGAAAACACAAGTGAAAAATTAAGGTTAAAAAAATGTACAGAATCTATGCGAGGGTAGAAGGCATAATTTGCCTTTGATAAAACCGAATGATACACCAACATTTGAAATGACTACTAGATGTTATTCTGTCTTGAAGGTATCGAGTATTATGGAGAAGTTTGAGGAACAATTTGAAAGTTTGGATATTCGATCATCGGTGATGGAAGACACGATGGGCTCGACCACGGCAACTTCGACGCCCCAAGGACAGGTCGACGCGCTAATTCAACAGGTTCGCGAATTTTCGATCTGATTTTTAATTTTTGCTTTCTGCTGTCGAGATAGACCCACCGATCCCAATATTTATAGCTCGCGACCTTTCCGTTTTTTAGTTTCCGTCCACTGACATCTACATTCAAGTATTTTTAGCCCACCCTATATGGCATTCAAAAGTTGTTTTTTACGACAGTAAGTTAACAATAAGACACGCAGTGTGTAAACAACAGTGTTGTTACAAACAAAGCACCCTAGCTGAGCATAAATGTGCTACAGAGATAAATTTAGAACGTTTAGCAGATCGGTGCTTTGCTTTCTGATGCTTTTCTTTCACTTTGTATGGTCTTTTGACACGGCAGGTAGCCGACGAAAATGGGCTTGAACTCAAAGAGAAGCTTTCGACTCCAGCGGCCACTGTTCCCACGGACAATATTGTATCAGGCGTGAGGGCCACAACTCAGGAAGAGGACGACGCCCTGGCAAAACGACTCGCTGCCTTACGTAACTAATTTGGCCGACGAGATCCCGTTGATTGTTCCAGCGCTTCAACAGAAGTGTAGACCTATTTAAATATCAGTAAAGGAAAGTCCTCGCCATGTCGACCCCATACAACAAACCTGAGTTGTGAGCGTACTGCTATTATGAATTGCGGTACACCTCTGCAGAAGGCTATTTTATAACAATATTAAATGTCTTCAGGGTGCCTCGAGATGGTACGCAGTTCGCTGCGGAAGAACATTACACTACTACCGATGATGCTTTAGTACAGTGTATTTATGTATAATTCGTCGACAGCCGGATGGGGTATAAACAAAATATTTTATGTGGATATATACTAACCTCAAAATGAATCGTGACCATTGAGAAAAAGCCTTTTGTATTTCTCCTTTATGTTTGGTTTAACACACGAAAGTTGTATTCCTTAATTCCGCTCTATTTTTTGCCGGTTATGGGATCAGCTGATACTATTAAACAAATTTCCATTTTTCTTTCCGCGCTACTTTTAAAGCTAACTTAAAAAATTCCAGTTATTTATTGGATCGCTAGACAAACTTGACTGGCGTACCGTATCAGCCAAAAATTGCGTAGTTTGCACAACGCCAAAAGATTCATTATCCAATAAGCTGCCGAAATGTGTATACGACGAATCGTTAAATATTTTCTGTTATATCTCAGGCATAACAACTCATCCTAAATTTTGCAACGGCGTACTCCCATTTTGCTGTCCGCGCACGTATTAACCATGTTTATATTGTCTGCTAGCAGGAAAAAAAATGTTTTGATTTCTTAGAAATCATGCCAATACTGCTTGGCTATATCTTCATAAAAACGTGACCATCATCACATTGGGTTTCTCATGCGTCGACAAAGCTATCATTGTGTCAATCAATAATCAATGAATATGTTACACGAGGACGGTCAAGGCTGATGGTCCTAGGATTACTTGCGTATGTTATTTTTGCTTCTTTACGAATTGGGTTAATTTGATTGCAGAATGTACAATGTATATATTTCTATATGATGTGATACCAGGTAAAGCGTTGTTGCACATGCACGTTAGTTTTTAGAAGGATGAGTGCATATAATGACATAGGTGGCCGTGAATTAGTCTAATAATCGAAACTGACTAGTAGCAAATTAATATAAAACGATGAAATAAGAAAAACGTATGTTTGCTGCAGTAATTATATAGGAATACCCAACTAGGATGACAATGTACTTGAATGAATAGTCTAGTGGTTTAATGCAGAGCTCGATGCCTCATTTGTGCTGATCTTTTTATTTTTTAAAATATGCTTTTTCTAACGTACTCGGGAAAGGTCAGCTATGGTGAACTCATTTGTGCTGATCTTTTTATTTTTTAAAATATGCTTTTTCTAACGTACTCAGGACAGGTCAGCTATTGTGAAACACTTGTAATAGGTTGTTTCGCCCTTACTTTTTGCTGCTTTACCCAAAAAAAAAATCCCCTCTTAATCAGCCTTCTTCGAGTTTGTATAGATCTTTCCTATATACCTTACAATCTCTATTCAAAATGCTATGAACTGCATGCGTTTTTAAAGTAACTCATATTTATTCACTTGTTTTACATGTACATGCGAATATGTACAGTCTCATTTATGGTACTGATCCATAACTTGAAATTAGTAAGTCGTATTCAAATAAGCGGTCTTCAATCTGAGCTATATAACAGTTCTATAGTTCAAAAATACGTAGCAGATACTATCGCAGCGAATTCATTAAGGAAGTAGGATTCCAACATCTAATAGCGGATATACAAAGCTGTTTAGTACTCGCTACGCTAGTGTATTAGATCTGCATCTAAATCAAATAGAATATCTGACACGTTCGATTCGGCGTTAGACGAGCTTCTCGTTGAATTCGTATGGACTCCACATTTTAGAAAACTTGATAGCTTTTAAGCTTTGCTGCTGAAAATTCTCGGCGCGCTTCTTTAGCCACAGACGTGGTTCGCAGTCAATAAGACCTCCAACAATCTGGAATCAAAACATACGATTGATCGGGAATTCTATCGAAAGATTTTTGTCAACAAACAGCGTGAAGAACAAGTTATAAAAATCAGTGCAAAACAACAAAATCATGGTTACAGTTATAATGTCGGCTTGGTGTAAATCCCAATTCACATTATAAACGTATTGACTTGGAGGTATAATGCTAATTGCTGATCGCTACAGATTCATAACCATAATCAGATCGCTGTCATAACGTAGCACTACCTACCTCAAGTCCGAAATGCCTTGGGAATTCTTTTTCATTTTCAATGACATGGGCGAAACCGTGATCTGTGCCGAAATCCACGGCGAAATAGGGGAGACCTTTTGGTATTGAGTAACGAAGTCCCCTCTTCACCGACAAATCAACCTGTCATTGCGAGAAGCGAGAGTTCAAACCTAATAAAGTTAGTAATTGTTGTCGGAAATATTAGTTGAATGAAAAAAGTTTAGAATCCGCAAGCAGCTGACTGCATTAATGGCAATGCGTGGCACAAAATAAATCTCTTGAAGATGAAGCTTCCAGGTTTGCACAGTTCGATCAAAAACATAGAAGATAGTATCACACTTAGTAATGAACCTCATTGTAATAACTTTATTAACACGGTGTGTGTAGTATGTATTGTAATGAACTTTATATTCAGCTTTGTCAGGTTCAACGCAATCAATACGTTACCAATTTTTTATTTTGCGCCCATTCTGTTTCGGATTCGAGAATGGCTTTTTTATAGTACATCGGCAAGAGTTCGCCGACTTCGCGAGGAACGGGTACACAATGTAGAACTGTGTGCGGTTTCCTTAACGAGGACAGGCCCATCGCCGTCTCAAGAAAAACACAGTCGTAGTTGGCAGCCAAAAACATAGCAGTCAAAGCAGTACGGAACCTCTAAATAAAAAAAATAGAAGAATATCGATTGATTGGCAACATAACGTGAAACTACTAGGAATGAGTATAATACAATAATATAATTTAATCTATAATAGCGATATTATATTTTGTCACTAAGCAAATATAACTAGATGAACAAGCGACTTTTCTCGCTTACCGTTATTTCCTGCCAAACATCTTCGTCGGCGAGATTTAACGCGGCAATATGCTGTGTGGGCGCGAGAATACAATGCCCCTCTGTAAGACTTTCATAGGTAGGTAGACTCAGTGCTACGTAACTGCCAACGGATATTAGTAGGTGTTTCAGACATGCTGGCGATTCCAAACAATAATAACATGTCTCCAGCGCTTTCCTCATGACATGGTGTTCTATAAACACAAACCAAAGATAAAAGTGCATTTTTAAGCATACATACATATGCGGCTATAGTACTATTGCTAAGCAAAATGGAAAATGCACACATCGCCCTCGAAAAATATGTCAAGTTAACCGTGCTACCTTGACTATGCTTATTGTTGAAAGATGCTTTTGAAACTAGGGCGCAGTCTCAGCAAACCGTTCCAATTATTTAGGATTATTTCGTTTCAAAAACTGAAGATAAGCATCTAACAACCCAAAATCAAAACACTTCCCTACACAAACCTTGTATAGCTTTATTAGCATCTTGCTCTTTTTGAGACTTGGAGTCATCGTGTCTGGCGGCCTGCTCCACGAAGCCGTCATCGACGGTGTAATCCTCATCTCCTACCTTGGCTTTGATTCGACCAGCCATTTTAGCGAACATGGCCATATCGTCCGCAGCTGTCGACAACTTTTCGCGCTCAAACTGCAATTTCAATCAAACAGTATAAAAAGTGCATATTACTATGGCCTCTACCGTCGTTACGGTAAAACCGATGCCGTTCGTGTGAACAAAAAAAAAACAAAAGCCATGTCCTTAATTTGATTTCTGTACCATTTCTTTAAGCGACTGTCGATCGTCGTCTGCGAAATACCGCATTCGGTCACCCGCTCTATGGGTATCCGGTTTAATTTTCTTCTGTCGTTTAGCATCAGAGGGGCCTTCCTCTGGAATAAGCTGAACCGGTCTGGAAATGCCTCGTGAGTCTAACGGAAATGAGAGGTACAAATCGGAAGATGCCATAAAAGTGTTTAATATATCGAATTGCTGCACTAACATGAAACTTATAGCCTTGGTCCTTATTTAATCGGGCGAACTTTAGGAATATGCTTAATTAATAGATTAGTGCACGTAGTGTTATATTTCACGAAAAAATAATTACTAGAGTCCGGGTTTACCTGTCTTGGTAAGAATAACGACTTCATGTTGTTGCAGAGCTTGGCCTTTGCCGGCATAGGGATTTTCTTCACGAAGTTTTCGCGCAGCCTGGATTTTTTTTCGAAGTTTGTCCGCCTGCTCAGTGTGCCCCATCATTTCAGCTTTGAGAAGCTTTGCAGCTAGCTTGTTCAGCTCAGTATCGCTAAGAACCTATTAAAGGAAAATAACCAATTACCTCGTCGGGTTAGAGTGGATCCTAAATATTTTTACAGCTAACGCAGACTTATGGGTAAAAGTCATACAAAGCAAAGAAGCGTAAGTTTTTCGTGACTTAATAAAGGGGATGTTTTCGCACAATTGTTTTCAAACATTAATAAAGATATTTCACCCTTCTATACAGCAGTGTGCCATCAGCGTTAAAAGCAACAAAAAATTTTTGTTTAAACTTTTATTTACGACTAAGAGAACCACGTGTACGCTCTGCGCGTCTCGCACGCAGATACCTTTATTTCTTCCTCCTGTTGATCTTCATCTTTTGATGCTTGCGACTGAAGATTGGAAGATGCATTGATTTTGACATGTGAGGCGCAGGATTCGGTCGAGGCTTTAGCATCACCTTCGGGCTCTCTTTGAAATTCGCCCGATTTTTGCGGGCTACCTGTGGTTTCTACATCTTCAAGTTCAGACTTACTTTGCGTCTGACATGACGGTTCCCTAGGACAACACATATCTCTTTTTAGACGTTTTCTTAACGGTTGCTGTAGTTAGATCATTAGAAACAGGAGGTAGCCTCGTCTGAGGCTATCTACAGTTTGGGATATTCGTTTCTATTTTGCACTGGACTTCATTTGTTCAAAGCGCTTAATTATATAC
>NW_019213746.1:58958-91039 GCF_002532875.2 Varroa jacobsoni
CTTCAAATACATACGGGGTCAGTTACACTTATAAGAGCAGCGTGACTTCCACCGACCAAAACCTTTTTTCTATGAGTAGTAACATTCATTCGATTTCTCACATGTACGGTGCAGTATAGATCTATGTTAACTTTTCACTAATTTGAATTTTGAGATACTGTATTACCACAAACAAACGTTCCAGATTAGCTCTATATATGTAGCTATATATGTTCAGGACAAGTGTTAATTTTACATGAATGTGTCTAATTGATACGATGATAATTTGTTGCCACTAGCACGGATATTTAAAATATATAAGATATTTATGGGACAATTACATCTGAAGTGTATCCTTTCGCCAGGATTTTCGTTCTTTATCTATTCGATAACGGCTATCTTGATGTTGTCGACTCTTTCGATGGTCTACTGATACCGTCCAACTGGTCCCATTTGACGATGTCCTTTCATTATCTTTCTGCAATACTCTGCAATTGAAAAGGCGCACAAAGAAAATATTTCAACACCTGAATAAAATATACTATATTTAAAGATTATTGTAGCTTCTCTCAGAGCTGCAAATTGTATGAAATTTATTAAGTATCGAGTCGCATCCGACCTGCATAAAACGGATTGCTCCGATGCTGTAGAAGCTTCATTAGCCTGATGCGCGAACTCCGCGAAATTGTTGAACAATTTCATTCGAAATTCTTTAACTATCGAAAAATAATCTAATGAGGGTGTTAGATTTAATTACTTGAGTTGAGATTGGTTGCACCATCTATATGACAGCCGGAAGCTTCAAACGGTTGAAGCTATCTCAGTTAATCCGTGTTATTGTATTAAATCACTAAAACATTTACCTGGCTGCTGATCCTCTATATTCACCTTCATCATCAGAATCCGGCCGTCGCAATCGACGACGCGTGTCTTCCCACTGCGACAATATAGCACCAGGTAGTACAATTAAATGGCATTATTACGACCACGTATTGGCACTGTTATCTATATTATTAGGCGATCATTTCTCAGTAAAGCTTTATTTTTCGAATTGCACTCCAGAATGCGGCTTGTTTCTAAAAATATCTAAACTTTTGTTTGTTTAAATAGCGCGGTATGAATTAGACTCCGACTTGCGTGCATTGTTATACAATATCTCTTCCGCACATCCCGGAAAAGTGGCAAAAGACGGATACATGTTCCACACGCTTAATAGTAAATACCAATATGTAGGGAAATATTCTATCTGGTTGAAGTTAGTTCTAACCTTACGTGAGGAGCCTCCCTCATGGTGGCGTCGATCGCTACGGCCATCAAAACAAGAATTGTCATTGTACCTTATCGGACCGTGGCCACACCGAATGCCAGTTTTCAATTCCGCTTCACGAATTAAACCCTCAAGCTTTGATAAGCTCTAAAACATGATACGCAGACACTAGAATTTAGAATAGTTTACGCATTTTGTCAACCGTGTTTGAATGTTTGCTCACTTACATAACTCTAATTTAGATCTAACATTGACTAAAGTACTATCAACAGAGAATGAACGGGTGCTTGCTGATAAATTAAAATTGGAGTTTACTTGAAGTGCGCTTTCAAGTTCAGATCATGTCAACAGATAGAAAGACTATACAAAAAAAGCGAATTTAAAAAAGACATTCGTTTTGCTTATGATTGTTACAGCACTTTTATCGAGAATCTAGGTTGCCAGGGCTTAGCTATACCTTTCAATTTTTCTACTTTCTTTGAGCACGCATCATAGCTCTTTTATAATAAAAATCTAAAAAAACAGCCTGTATAGGCACTGCGCCAACCGTTTGTTAAGGAAGACAAAAGCCAATTCATGTTACCTACACCCCAGCGTTCCTTGGCGACCTCCTCCACCGGGAGCCCCTTATCGTGAGCTTCCTCTTTCAATCTTTTTAAGGCGCGCTGAAGCCACTGCAGCTGTCCATGATCACTCTCAGCCACCGGTAAACTTCGACTAGCTGAAAGTCCTTCCCCGGTTTGCTCCGACGCAGTTGATTCGCTTTGTGGAAGCCCTAGACCCCCATCTTTCCAATATGGGTTTTGCTCTCGTTCATGTTGTCCAGGCTAAAGTTAACCAACAGAAAAAACAATTAATATAATAGTTTTAGCCATATATTTCAGTATTAAGTACATTTTGCATCGTGTAATTAGTTAACGGATGCCGCGTGGCGGATATCCTAACATTCGCAATTCATATTTAGAGGCCCGAACCTGGCTAAGTTTTACACATATACAATAACGCGGAACGAAAATATTTCAAAAGATAATATTTGCTAATATTACTAGCATTACTATTAATAATACTAGCCAAAAATGGAAACCACTAAATGCCACGAACAAAACGTTTACGGCATCTGGTGGAATATGTAACAGCTTCAGGCATGCACAATTTGAATTTTGCTTATCAACATTAAATATAGCGAGTTTCTCACGCACAATTAGCTGTTACTACTGTCATCACCGTTGCGAAATTTGCTTGCTTTAGGTTTTTTGTTCTCACCTGATCCACTCGCCGTTCCATTTGCTTTCTTTGCTGATGTCGTCCCCTTTTCTCCTCACGATAATCTTTTGATATCGATGAGAGAATATCGCTTCCAGCCAGCCAATCTATCCGTTCGGAAGCTTGACAGAAGGTTTGATTGGCGGGCCCACGATCGGCATTCTTTTGACTACCCTTCGAAACATTTTTCCATGAACAAACTGACGCTGAACTACTTTCCTGTTCAAAAGGACGATCAGTTCGACAGAAGGAGTAAACATATGTTCGAATCAATGTGTTAGAAAACCGTTCTTAGCATTCAACAAAACCTAGTTTGCTGGCAAAAGTTAAATGTCAACCCTAATCAAGCGTATAATATTAACAAATGGTTGAAGTCGAAGAGTCATAGAATAGATGACATGTGCCTCTAAAGAAATCTTACGCAGGTTCTACAGTAGAGTAAGTACGAATAACAATCGAAATCCTAAGTAATAATAAGATAACTTTGAAAAAGGTGGTTGTTATTTACCGAAGAACTTCCTTCTTTGTCTTGCTTTTGGTTGTTGTCGGATGCCTTAGGGACCTCTTCCCAAGAGCTTGATGATCCATCCGAATCACTTTTCTGAAATGTTTAAAAACCATCGAGTTAGATTTAGTAACTGGCAGACTGCTTTAATTGTAGTAGGTTGTCGGAAGAGGTGATGTTCCGAAGGATCAGTAAACGCTCACTTATTGAGAAAATACTATAGAGTTGCCAATAGAGATAATTGCGGCTGAGCCATTCATTTCAATATAGAGAAACTTTTGCTTCATAATTTAGTTCTGATACAATTTTATGTGATAATTAAGCCATGCATGCAGTAACAATGGTGTTGTGACATTACATGGATTAAGAAGATGACTCTTAGAATGCTTTTATTATATTTCCGGCCAAGCAGTCTTCAGCCTAAGCATTCGTTTTGTATCTAAGAGAAATTGTTCAACATAGGGGTGTTGTGGAAGAACTCGCGAAGGATTTTAAGACATAGCCACTGTCTATGTAATTCATTGTTCACGTGTTTGAAATTGATTATACGGCGAAACTAGAAAGGTGGAAACAAATTAGCCTACTCTTCGTGGTAGCATTTTTTTAATGTGATTTTTTTTGTGAGACAGAATAGGATTAGAAATAGATTTTGAAGTACTCATTATATAAAGGTGCCTTGCGATTTCAAGATCTATTTATCGCTTTATGGTAATAATAATAGTAATTGCAGAAATTTCAGATAAGCATTCCGCTTGCTGTGTAAGCATTCTATCATGTTGATGGTGGGGATGCTGGCGTTTCGATAGCAACTTAATGGTTGACATACTGGTGATGAGCGACGTCTGCGATGCTTCTTCTTGTCTTTCTTTTTATCCTTTTTCTTATGTTTTCCCATTTCCTGTGAATGTTTATTAAGAATATACCAGTATTTTTAAACTGCCATAGGGTTTGTTGCTGCGGTTAAACAACCATTACAGAAACCGATTCCAATTTATTGAAAAAATAATTCACTGCCACAAAACGTAATAATTTACACAACCAATTATAACAAAAGCAGACATTAGCCATGTACTGAAATTGTACACATCACTATACAGTATAGATGGCTTTCACTACGTAATTTTCGAAATAATCTACACAACGAGACCAGTATACAAATGAAGTCTGGCACAAGGCTCACACGTATACTATAGAACAACCAAACTGCCTCGTAATTATTATCAGGCGCAACGCCATAATATTTTTGAGTTTGGTTCCCGATTCCAATATTCCGTTGATTAACGAGGTTTCGCTAAGTTGGCGGTGAACATCGCAACGACTTCTGATCTCACCGTTTAGTCGGAACTCTATTTCTCTGCGCATAAACGACTCTAAACATCAAATATATATTGGCTCATTTGCTTTCGTCTAGTGATCTCAGACATTTCCGCTCCCGTTCAGCCTCAGTCTTATTTTTCCTTGTACGCTGCACTTCTGTCTAAAAAGCCCACAGCGTACCTTTCTATTTGGACAATGACAGACAGACAGACTGTCTTGCTGTCATCTCTTCACCTTGTTACTTTTTAAATGTGGCGGGTACCCGTTCATCCAACATTTCATTGCCGAAATATCTCAGTGTTTGTCTTGTTTTGTTTTGAGTATTCGCTTCGTAACGCTCCGTTCTACTGACGACGGCGACAACGACGAGTGGAGCTTATCGAAGATCGACGAACGCCCGCTCGCGCCACACAACACAAACAGGACAGTGGCCATCTAGAACGTCGGTGTGCCGTTCGTTTACTCGGCACGGAGCAAACGGCGGGTTATTGTGTGCCTGTTCGCCTAATGCGTGTTCCTGTTTGCCAGTCTTCTTGGGAAGCAATGTTGACGTGAAAACAAAGCCGTGTCTCCTCCTGGTGCTGCTGCAATTATCGCCAGAACTGTGCACGACAATTGCAGTGTCCAGCAGTACTACTGGGACGGATAGAATCCCAGAGCAGAACGCACTGTTGACTATTCCAAGAAACACTGAATGACCAGCCGCCGTCACAGCAAGAGCCAGCCACTGCCATCGTCGTAGCCCGATTGGCCGAAACGTCCAGGCACATTAACAGCAAGTGCGGTAGCAGCACGAGATTAGTTTTACAAACAGAAAAACACGGCCCGGGCGATCGTCGTGCGTAACGTTTTGAAGTAGCCGTACCGTAAAGTCTCTTTCTGCCCTCCCGTTTATCTATCTCACGGCCTGTGCACACGTATACAAAACATCAGATACCGGATGGCCCTAAATGAAGTCGTGTGGACGACTGAATTACCAGAGCTTCTAACGAAGTCTCTCATAGATTCGAAGAGTTACGGGAGAAAGCGAATTCATTGACTGGGTTAGACGAAACTATTTACCTAACTGAGTAGTTGTTGTACTGCTGGTACGGGCAAATATCCTGCTGGCCGGCGGCCGTCCGTGCCGCACTTAGCTTAGCATAGCCACCCACCACAGGGAAACAGAAAGCAGACAAATGCTGACCAGATGACTGGTTAGAGACAGGTAGGACACTACCCACCTGTAACGTGTAACGTCTTTTGCTATGATCGGAGTTTGTGGGACGCAAGATATCGGCGTGTGATCTCACCGAGATTGCGGTTCTGTAAGCAAGAAGAAACCAGTGTTTTTTTTTTTGTTCGAAAGGCGATTCTGTTAAGGGCAGTAGTTGCGATTTATCCAGTCGTTGTCGTTGACCGTCGCCGCCAATGACGAATTCGTGAGGTTGTCTTCCGTGCTACGGGAATAGTAACAAACTTGTGCCATGCAATAACAGGATTCACCGTGCGGCCCGCGGCCTTAGGCCGGCGGACTTGGTGCGTCGCGATTTAGCGAGCACTTGGCTGCGAAGCGGGAACCACTAAGAGTGCCTTGGAAAGTTTTCGTGTTCTGATTTGGTGAGTAAAGAGCCTGCCGTGTCTGAGTATTCCTCTCTTATTTACCATATCGCCGAACGTAAGTTTATGTATAAATTCTAGTTTTTGAATGTGCTAATTGGAGGTTGCTCATTTACCACAATCATATGATATTAGCCAGCCGTGACTCAGCCGCAACAGTCATTCCCTAGAGCTTGCTTGACACACATCAGCGAAGTCAGCCCCGACTCGATCTGTGTCGGACAAAGAAAGTTGTTTTGATTCCATTAACAGTCCGCTCATAGTGCTACAGTACAAAGATAAACAGAATAGTCGAGAACTAATAGTAACTAGGAATATGTTCAAATTAAATTAGTCAAAACTTCGAGTATTCTAATAACCGATTCCCTAAGCTTATAGCTAGCCGGTGACACTAAGAACATTGATGGTTCCCTGGTTTTGCTAATACATATTTTAACGAAATGAGTTTTTAACAGGTACTTCGCCTAGAAGATAGGACCTTTCCGCTGAAATATACGCTTAATTTCTTCAAGGAATTCCATTGTAACCTATAACTTACTGGAACCATACTGGTACGAATAAACTCTTATTATAATTAAGAATGAGGTGCGTAGAGGACCTCGTGTATTGTACTGATACTGCTTTGCCTTTGAAAGAATATATAATTACCATAGATATACAACAGTCCTTGCTCTTTAAGAAGTTAGGACGCTACCGTCTTGATAGAAAGTTCTGAACCGCCAGCACTCAACGTCGTTTATGCTGCGGGTTAGAGGTCTTCTTATTCTCCTAAACCATGGTTCTCATGCAGGCTCAGAAATACTCTATTATCCGATGTGGGAAGCGTATTCAGTAAACCACTTATTTATCTTATTGAGCAGTTGCCGACAGCTTGCGCTATCTGTTAATGGGATTTGGGAGTGTGTATAAAACCTCTTCTTCATTAATAGAATGTAGACGTCACCTATGTCGGCTGTCAACTGTCGGCTATGTGACCTCTTGCTATATTGATGTTTGGTTACTTTAGTGAAAATTTGAACGTACGAAACCTGAAACGAGTCGACGATGTTTACTCGTACTCTATGTAGCTGCCTTCGGTTCTGTTTTTGAAATTTTTAGGTCACTAGCGTTTCTAGAAGTGGACCTTATACATAAATTTACATAAATTCATTGGCATTGATTATTATTATTGTTGTTATTACTGATTAGGCGGGTTTTTATTATAACCGGGCAACAGCGTGATTGGCGCCATAAACTGGAGAATGTAAGTGTGTTATATCTATAAGGTCCTGCTTGATAAGGGGGCCTAAGTTATTTCGTGATACTGTAATGCTTATTATTAATTGCAGTAATGGCTGCGGTTTGTCTCCTATAATGAAACTGCTAAAAAGCGCTCGTTCAAGCTTGCAAATGGCATATAACATTGTAATAGACCCTTTGGAACCGTTGTAGCCGTCAAAGTAATCAGAAATATATTAAAGAAAACAACAAAGTGCGAGACGCTGTATTGTTCTAAATCAACTAACGCTTCACACTAGAATCACAGATAAAGCCTGGAACTGACTTTATCTGTGATTGTATCTATATCCGTATCTCAAACTCACTGTTACATAGCTATGTTGCCCTCTAGCTCTGGGTAAACAAGCGTAGCATGGTGGGCTATCATCACTAACGATACGTTGATATCATAATATAGTACTACTACTAATGATAATATAATTTTATTTTTTTGCCCGTTATGCTCTGTGCATCGTTTTATAATAGGCCACGTGCACCGTGGCTAGTCGAAGCTGGTGATATCGTTGACTTCGCCGTTAGTAACAGGGTTCAGCCCGTTGAAGTGTCCGGTGAGACCGGCGACAGAGGCTGTAGAAATTGACGGTATCGTCACGACAGCTGCTCGAATCGGTAGCATCGGCGTAGTCACTGTTGGCCCACGAATGGGAGCCAACGGTTCGACTTTGCTCCCAGGTGGGGCCAATAACGATAAAGGTGGAACGGGCAGTGACCGCGATGATGCACAGCTTCCCTCATCGGAACGATATCTCGGTCTCGTAAACTTCGGCAATACTTGCTATTGCAACTCCGTCCTTCAAGCGCTCTACTACTGCAAGCCGTTTAGGGAGAAGGTTCTTGAATATAAGGTAGGTTGCTAAGGGTATGATGCAAAGGCTTGGTCGTCACCATGTTGCACATACGTATACACATGATGATAATTTGTTATTTGCTCAATTATAACTAGTTGCTACACAAATGGTAATGGAATTCGAATTACTTATTACCCTTATATATAGAGAGAGAAAGAGGGAGAGGGGAAAAAGATAATTATATTTAGGGTCCAAAAAATAACCTGAGATTTGGACTAGCCACTGTCGGCGACTTGCTTTCGTATTTTGGAGATCAAGGTTTATGCTAAACACTTCGCCAGTTTGTAAAATTATTAATCCAGCTGTAATCATATATTAGTCACAGTTATCCTTATTGTTTCTGTTGTTGTTGTTGTTGTTGTTGCTCTTGGTGCCGTTGTTATTGTTTTTTGTACTACATTATCCTTAAGGCGAAAAACAAAAGGACGAGAGAGACGCTGCTCACGTGTCTTGCAGATTTGTTTCACAATATACACTCACATAAGAAAAAGACAGGCACGCTTGCTCCGAAAAAGTTCATCGCGCGGTTACGCAAAGACAATGAAGTTTTTGACAACTATCTGCAGCAGGACGCACACGAGTTCCTCAACTATCTGCTCAATACAATAGGGGATCTCTTGCAGGCAGAGAGTAGTCCGCAAACCAAGGAGCCATCGTGGGTGCACGACATTTTCCAAGGTACGACCGCTGCGCAAGCTGACGCCATTTCGATGTAGGACAGTGCCACCGCAGTGGTTTTGAACTGCCAGGCTTCCGCTTGAAAGAATTCTGACGCTGTTGCTTCATGTTTTGTCGTTTTGTCGTCAGCACATATGCTGCACAATTTGCGTATTAATAGATAAAGTTGTAGAAATATTATTGCACGCCTTAAGCGTAATGCAAGTAAGAAATTCGAAGTCATATTTCGATCCTCGTATATTCCGTGATGATGCACATATCTATGATGTTTTTTTAGTAAATTCGTATATGTGAGAACTTAATATTAAGCAATAGAGATCGTAAGAGAATCGTTTCGGCTAGATGTAACAATGCTGTAAACTTATTGTTCTCTAACATTAATTGTTGTCGCCCGCCTTCTAGGCACGCTGGTGAACGAGACTAGATGTCTAACGTGCGAAACAGTCTCGTCAAAAGATGAAGATTTTTTGGATCTGTCGGTAGATATTTCTCCCAATACATCGATTAGTCACTGCTTGCGTGGATTTAGTTCGACGGAAACACTTCGAGGCGAGCACAAATACCATTGTGAGCAATGTAACTCGAAACAGGAGGCACAAAAATCGCTCAAGGTTAAGAAGCTTCCACCAATTCTCGCGTTGCATCTTAAACGGTCAGTAGAAAGCAGAAGACACCTTGCATAAAACGCGTTTTTATTATTATTGTAAGATATTTTGTAGATATTTCAACTTAGTTGAACGGTATGATTTTTCGGTTATTGGTCCCTGCGTGTCATTGACCTGATTTGATGGTTTATTTAAGCATTAAACTGTTCGTTTTTTTCCCCGTAGCTTTAAGTACACTGAACAACAGAATCGCAATACAAAACTATCGTGGAGGGTCGTTTTTCCCCTTGAGCTGCGGCTGTTCAATACGTCGGATGACGCCCTCAACGGTGATCGGCTATACGACCTTGTTGCCATTGTTGTCCACTGTGGCACCGGACCGAATCGGGGTCATTACATCTCGATCGTGAAATCGCACGGCTTGTGGCTCCTATTCGACGATGACATGGTAGATAAAATCGATCCGTCGACGATTGATGATTTCTTTGGCCTGACGCAGGACACGCCGAAATCTTCCGAGTCTGGCTATATCCTCTTTTATCAGTCGAAAGAGTGACAATAACCAAACGGGTCGACACCCGCTAGCGGAATTACCGCTCACAGCGGCAGTACATTTGGCAGCGGCAGCTCGAGCCCGACAAAGCATCCCATGAAGGAAAGGGATAACAATTTGTTTAACAATGGCATCAATAGGCGCCGAAGTAATGTCACGGGCGTAACAAGCAAGCGGCTGGTCGCTATCGTTAAGTAGGTCATATTCGAGGAGTGGAAAGTTTGGCAATGGGCATCAGCCAAAACGGTAATGAAGTAACATGTGAAGAATAGATAAACATCTTATGGTAATGACATATATACTATGGCATAAGTGTAGATTGACGGCACTTAGAAAGAGGGGCACGGAAGAAGGGGCTAGACAAAAAGATAATGAAGAAAATATGTAAGTGTATGGATGCAAAGGCCACACACATAAGTTATCATGATATGTGGTGTTAGCTTTTACAGAAAATACTAGATGAAGTTGGACGAACTTTTCGCATCGTTGAGGGATGATGCTGAAGGTGCTGGTAGGGTAGAACAGGAACAATACTTGAAGTAGACCAAAGGGATGTTACTACGAGAAGGGATCTAGCAGACATACGTCAATGAAAATTAAGGTGGTAAGTCGCTCGTTTGGTCCAATGGAGTAAAATAGATTAGCGTGAGATGTCTACAGATGAAGCGGTTGTCCAGTACAGTAATACAAATTATGGTTTTGGCGTCTACGGTCATGTTCACAGGGCATTATTCTATTACCACATGTTATAATTCTGCCACCTAGCATGATCGTCACAGGGGCAGAATGGTAACACTCTGTGTTATAGAATAATGAAATGAGGTTCCGCCGGTTGGAAGTTTCGGCCGTCATTCTAATTGCGAGCCATAACTTAATGCTTGTGTCAGTAAATTTATGGCTAACCATAAATGTATTCTTAAGACCCAGCCATAGAAATGTCTTCTTCAAAGCAGTTTATCGTACAATATAACAGATTTCAGCAGCTCAGCAAAGTTATATTTCTTACACTGACAGGTATGTCTATTCATGGGACAAACTGAGTGAGCTCAAACCTCCATCTCCCTCACCCACCTATGATTATATGATTCCAAATTGTAGAAATCAACAGCTGTACTATACTAGCCGATGAGTTCGACAAAAACCCTAAACGACACCGACACTCAGTAAGACACAATAAGAGATTGCTAAAGACCGCAAGAAAATATTGAGATATTAATGGTTCCAAAGAAAAGCGGCGAACAAAAACACGAATAGTAGTAAACGTTTGCGGAGTTGAACTCAACTACTAACACTATTACTCCGACGCTGACGAACGACGACTGATTATTTTGTAAATATCCTCTTCTACTTCAATGAGTAAAATTATTATGTATTCATTTATATTCCTGTGAAAAACAACTAGAGAGACAGGCAAAAAACCAGTTTGGAGGCGTGTGATGGGCGTATCGCAATGGGAAACCGTAGCAGCATATAGAATGGTTTAAATATAAGTGAGAAAAATAAACAAGCCATAATTTACAGAAGGCACAGAGAAAACATAACAAAAGTTAATACGTTCTTATCGTTTTGACCCGCAAAGTTCACAAGATTCTGTGTATTGTACACATCATTGCACGTATTTTGTCTGGGCGGAGAGTATACCATAATAATGACGTCGCCACGATACCGTTACGAATGCCGGGAGAGAGGCTGAGCGCTGTTAACTGGAGTTCATTGTTGCGTATCGGCAGCAAATGAGCGAGTGATACTTTTAAAATAAAGGAGCGATCTATTCGTTTTCAGCGGAAGTCTAATAAAAGGCGGCTGGTAATACCATATGGTAGAATTTTATAGAAGACTATCGACGGCGACAGTCAGCGCAGGAAAAGTAGTTTAACTTACCCCTTAGTCATTACTTTTTAAGATATGCCACCTCTCTCCCTTTTTCATCGTATGACAGTGAGTTGCTTTAATGGGGTCCTACTATTCGTAGGCCGACATGCTTTTGTTAGTCTTCGATTTTACCTGTTTTACTGAAAGCTAAAGTGATATTGCATAGAACGATTCACTATACTAGCAATAATATCGATGATAGTACTGTGGAGCGACGGGAGAACAGACGGTAACACTTAATGTGATTAATAGCCGAGTAATAGCCATACCAGTAATAATGATAATGAGGATAGTAGTTAACGCCGATGAGTGGAAAAGGAGTGGCTTAATTTCGGACGGAACAACGACCTCGGTGAGAAAATGCTTGGCACGATGACACCATGCAGAATTCCAGTCATCTAGTCAACTAACATAACAAAAGGGAATAAAATTAACTTGCTGAAAACACACATGGAAATTAAAAAGAGGCGAGTCTACGCCGTTTATTGGATGGATTATTTTTTTAACAGGTATTGAGTATTGTTTGGTACGCTTTGCACACAAGGATCTTATGCACGCTGACGCATAATAAACGACGCTGACTTCTCATTAATACAAACGGAACAGGAAAAATAATAGGCTTTACCCAGCTCTTTGAACGGGAAGTCCAAAAGATCCTTCCTATCAGGCGTTTGAGTAAGAAATGGAGAAAAAATTCGTTAATCAAATTATTCGTTAAATTATATACGTGAGAAGTGACTTAATCAATGCGAAGAACGGTGCATTTAGAGCACATTAGTAAAAACTAATGGAACTATGTACTAACTTATATTATGGAAATTACCCCGTTTTTCGCCCATAAAATCTGTATCATCTGTTCGCTACCTGAACGCTAATGTATTCCTTATGTGTACGTCATTCAATAATCTAAAAACAATGTCTTTCAGTTAATTAAAGTTCAAACTTATTCGGACATAGGCAACACAAAATGCGTGTTCACAAATAACTTGTATGCTCACCGGGGCTTGGGGTAATCCCATTAGGGTAATCCTGTCCAAAACCCGTGTAGAATTAGTTACAGTCCTTACGTTTACTTAATTAGCCGTAATGTTGCTTACCGTGATAATAAGTACGACAGAACTAATGCATCGTAACAGACAAAACAAATCCCAAAAGTGAATCAGCAAATAAAGGCAAACATAAGTGATCTATAAGCCAGCTTTGCCGACTTCAAGGTAGAGGAAGGAGACTGCATTATTGACGATTGACTTCTAGCCGATAGATTTTTATAGTAAATCAAGAAAGCCATTGCTATCAAAATTGTGGAATACAAAAACATAAGACACAAAGCGATTTGTTGTAAATACGAAGTAATATATTCCCGTAACAACAATATTTATGGAGTGCGCGTAAAATGGCACCACGTAAATTAGTCCCGACATAAAAATCTAGATACATATAAGTAGGGAGACGAACCTAGGGCAAACGTGGAAGGAACAAAGGAGCTAATGAATGCAGAAAAGAACTTCAACGAACTACGTCTGTGTTACGATGTCGTGTGCGGTAACCGAGACGATGATCGATCGTTGGTCCGGGACAGTTTAAAGAGCAACAAGAAATGTAAAAGATGAAAAATGGCATAAATGCAGCTCTAGCCCTCGGTGCGGCCCTGCCGCAGCTGCGGAGAGCGCTGTGAGCGCTACGGAAATAATGTAGATATTACAAGAATGAAGATACAGATACAGATCAGTAAATAGACAGTCGGAACTAGTGACCATGAAAAAGAATGGCGGTGATGAGAAAAAACTATAAGCTGTTATTGCTTTTCTTTAAAAAACATGACTGTGTGTTCATTTATATGCTGACCTTAGTAGAAACTTTCAAATTTGTTCAAAAAATGTTAGATAACATTTGTTTCTAGTGTAGGGGCTAAAGATAGTGGCTATGCTAGCGAACGCGAGAGCCGCCTTTGACATCTTGATATTATAGCGTCGGGCATTCTCTGTATCGGAATTACTCTGGTTGGAAGATCTCTTATTTTATTAGGAATATGTTTTAAGACTGATGTATTCTATCATTTCATATGTCAGGCCATCATATATGGCCATTATAATGGCCTCACTATCACTTATTTAAAAAGGTTTCTCTATGATAAATGGAACTATATTTGAAGAGAGATCAAACAAAGCCTATCGACAGTGAGGCATTGAGAAGCTTCGTCTTTCGACCTCCTTTGATCTTCGCGTTTATGACTATACGTAGTTCCAACCAGCCTACGATGAGTAAAAGAGCGTTTCTGTTTCTTCTTCGAATTCTAAAGTTGTTATGTGACGGTCGTCTCCGATCAAATACTCCGTATTTTACTAGCTATTTGATATTATAGGAACCACAAATAAAAGCCCATTGTTTACATCCATCAAATGGTATATGCATTATACATTCGTAGTGAACGTTTTTTGTCATTTAGAATCTCTATATTATTAGTTATTTCATTTCGTAAAGGAGAGTGTCTACTAAAAATCTCAAATCTAAAAGGTCAACAATTTTCTCCAACAAGTGTACCCTTTAGCAAGTTTATTGTATATTTCTATATAAAATTATTAAAACTAAAATTGAAAAAACAAAATTCCCTTTTACAAATGTTCCTAGAAAGTATATAGTAACTCCTAAATGAGCTGCAGCCGCTGGCGAAGCTTATCGAAAAAGTCGTATACCGCCGATTTTTCTGTCAAAATATACGGCTCAGTTTGGCTACCCCTTAGTCGATCGCTGGACCCCGCGCCTTTTCCGGATGGCGTCTCAGATGCAAACTGGTGTAATTCTAATTTCAAGCCCTTGCCTATAACGACAGCAAACGCCGTTCCAGAATGCTGCTGTTCCTTCAGTCGCCTGCCTATCGTCCAAGGCCGATCATCGAGAATTACCCGGGATCCAGGTAGAATCTGTAGTACATGATATTGGAAATAATACAATTGTCACTAAGTCTAGTCACAGTAGCTTGAATTAACTTTTCATTTTTTTAATAAGCTTTAGTTTTTTAGCGAAAACCGTAGTTTGCCCACTGATGGCACCGAAGTGGTACCAATTCTCTATTGCGCTAGCCAATCTTTGCGATATTCCGCTTCTTGTCTAGGCATGAAACTAGTCGAGGGTTTAATGGAATCTTCAAGTATTGACAGAATATGACTTATAGAATAATATATAGTATTAACTGGCCGTAGAGAAGTGTGCTAGAACGAACCAGGTCCAGTTTTCTCGCCAGTTCTTCAGTTAGAGCAGTCTCCTGATCGGAGTCAACGGCTCCTGGTTTGGGACCTATCACGGCTACGGTAAACGGAGCTATCGAGATTGGCAACGCTAGTGACGCTCCTTTCGTCAACTGGGCAGCTGCTGCTGACACAATTCGTGAGACTCCGATTCCGTAGCACCCCATCTCTAAAGGCACCTGCAAACAATTCCAAAGAATACCACACAAATGTCCGACAAGCTGATTGTCTACTAGGCAGCATATTTTCAAGCAATGCCTATACCAATATAGGACGCTAATTAAAAGTGTTAATTCTACTGCAACAGCGAACAGTCAGTTCTTTCAGAAACAAAGTCATGAATAGCTACGGTAAAATGATTTTAACGCATCATCCAATATTGTTCGTCACTTATTCGAGAAATAACATAGAAAAATAAATCTGTTTTTCTATTTCCACTAATACAGCTTCAAACACGTTTAATGTTTAGCCATTGCTAAGGCTACATACCTGTTTTCCATCAACGATGCAGGTAGCGCCGAGCTTCTTCGAGTAAAAATCTCCCAACACAAATGTGTGACCCACTTCAACGCAATTTTTCTCTGGTCCCAAAACCCCTCGGCAACGAGGACAGCTGTACTTTTTATGATTGTTATTGTCAGCCGTGTTTTCACCATCTGCGACAACCTCTAGGTTGAAGTATGCGCAACATTGTTGGCACTCCAACACGCGGTCCTCTCCCACCGCTAGTTCGTAATGATACTCATGCGAATGTGAACCACCTTAGAGATGATAATTGATAGACAGGGGAAGATTAAATCGATTACTGTCTAAGATATTACATATTGAAGTAAATTTTGAAAGCTAAATGCTTCCACGACTTCTGCTGCTGTCAAAGATATGAATATGACAGAGTCATTGTTTCGTACCTACCCATATCCCCAGAAATGGCGGATGCTCTGACAAAAGGCAGGCCGATTCGATGGAATATTTTATGATACGTTTCAGTCACTTCATTGTAGGTGGTCCGGCAGTCTGACTTGGTTGCGTGGAATGAATACATATCCTTCATGAAAAATTCACGAGCTCGCAACATGCTCTGCTTCGGGCGAGGTTCATCCCGGAATTTGCAGCCAATTTGGTATAGTCTAGTAGATAATACGCACAAAAAGGAACAGAAACACTATTAATGAAAATCTACAGTTCATTCAATCATTTAGCTGTATAGTCAAACAGGTATATGGTATTCAAAGATGTATGCCTTAACAGAAGAATTAAGCTTGCTCTACAGAATCTCTATTTGAACGTACGGTATAATTAAGTTAATCTTGCAATTAGCACATATATAACGAGAAAAAATATCAGCTTCACGAACTCGCACAGTTCCATCCATATGAAATGTTCTACAAAAATAATCCACCACTTAATAAGGTAACAAAAGGAACAGTGTTACAAACTACTAATAACATATTCAGTATGTACTTGAGAGGCAATTTCGGGGTGATATTAGAAGCTCCGATTTCTGCTATACATTGTGTAATTGTTTCTTCGTGCGTCGGTCCGAGACAAAGTGCTGCATTAGAGCGATCTTTAAGTCGGAAGAGCACGGGACCATAGCTGTCCCATCGGCCGGTTATCCTCCATGATTTTGCCGAACATAACAACGGCAGGCTCACCTAGTCCATAGTCATGCTTAAAATTAGAATTGATAAAGCAATATCTGATGGGTATTAAACTGTCAGGTTGACAGGTAACTCTGCATTATTTCTGCGGCGACTATATTTTGGTAGATTGTAAAAAAGAATGCCAAAGTACTACATAATCATAGAAAGGAGTCATGTCCCATTCATCCGAGGCCACGAATTGTGTATATTCAATACATAATAAGCAAAGCGCATGAAACAATAATGAGAGAAAAGAGGTTAATAAATTATATATATATATATACGTATATTGATTAAACTGGCTCAAAATTATATTTTCCTGATTACTGTTTTTTCTTTAAGAGCTCGAAGTGCTTTTTGCCTCTATAGGGCACACATGTATCGTTAGGTCTGAAAGGTTAGAGTTAATTGAATACATCGTACATAAGCACTAGGGCAATAATTCTCACAATAGACGTCCAAATCGACGTTAAAGCCAACTTCTTTGTTTACTTAATTGCTTTGTAGACTAGAACTCGATCAGAGTGTGGTTGAGTTCCTTGTAATTTTTCCATTAATACGTATAAACATGCACATCATAATGGTTGAGTAGTCTTACCTTTTGAGCGCCAATGGCAGAAAGCTCCTGATCGATAATTTTTGTGACCCGAGCAAGGACTTTGTGCGCTAGCGGCAAAAGTGCAAAACTTCCCGCAACGCCCGTCGAATGGGTGGCACCTAAAACTTGATATGCCAGGTCCACCCGTTCCTCCTGGGGAGAATAAACAACAATTTTAATTGATGCAGGCAGATCTACTATATACAATTAGTTTCCAACTCAGTAAAGCTGAGGCGTTGACATCGGACCAAAATACTGTAAATGTCTTTTTTTATTTTTGTATAAATAATTCACACTTGGCCCTTTAGGAATAGTGAGAGCGCCCCTATCATAGATTTTGTTTGAGCATCTAGGAAGTAAAAAACGTTTACGGTAATTCTTTGTACTGTGGTAGACAAGATGATACACGAATTCGTAACCCAAACTATTTCCGTAAGGTAAGCAACCGAAGTGCTGGTCATATCAGAACCCTATGGCTAATCATTCACTTACCTTAGAACTACGATTTAACGTGGGTAAGACAAGAAATTTACTGGATCGTGTAAGTTTCCTAAAATATAGAAACACAAAGCATGTGTAGAAATCGTTAAGCGTAATGATCTTTTAAATCGCAGTGTTATGAACAGGCCAAGATACCGTATGAGGTTTTTTCATCAAAACCTTTTACATAAGAAGGGAATGCACCGTTTTGTGTTTGTTGCAGCGTGAAAAGCCAAAAGCAGGCTCTGCATCAACTAAGCAACGCAGACAGTAAAAAAAACGTGCATACGAACTGAAATTCTGATTATATTAAACCTTTCTCTGTTTATTTACGCACCCTGTGTTAAATTATAAATCAAAAGAGAAACAAAAAAAATGGTGGCATAGTTAGTCTTTTAAGTACTTGGATTCGTAAAACGTACGCAATATATAAATAAAAGACGTACACAAAAAACTATTGCTACGTTCGCTTCCATTATTAACATTCTTTCTCACTAGAATGCAACAGTTACTTAACAAATGAAGTTATTTGAAGAGTTCTATAACATTATTTTGGAGATCAGCGCAGTCGGTGTCTCCGATGCCATGTCAAACACTCCTGTAAGTTAGTCATCCTATAAAGCCGCCCTCCTTTTTTTATTCATCGTAGACACTGCCTATATCAAACTATATAATATTTATAATGAAACAGTATGGCCAACCTGCGTGAATACAAAAGTATAGATGTTCTGGTACGTTCCATTTTGACTAAGGCAGGCACATTGATACTCAGACTGACTCTCTCTTCACATGGGCCCAACTGAATCGACATGTTTGGATATGGAACGACTTATGGATAAAACGAGCGCGCTGTGGGTAAAAGGAGTACTTCGTTTAAAACCCGCATCCAACTATGACCACACGTGCATTCCTGCCGCAATATGGTCGGAATTGGCTTTTGGGAGTTTTTTTTTTATTGAACTATGAGTGTTTGGAGTAAAATAGACAAAATAGTTAGCTTTTGCCTAGCGTAATTTAATTCGGTATATTGATTGCCTGAGACTGGTGTATTTGCACGCGTATGTGTGTGTGTGTGTAACCGTGGTCTGATTGGTTTTCAGAACCAGGGAAAAAGTTGCGTTTATTTTCTACTGAATCATAGAAATATCTTAGCGATAAAAGGTGCCCCTTTTTGTCTATACGATGAGTACTGCCAACGGTAAGATGACGAAACATTCACGCTTATTGTTTCAAGATTGCTAATATAATCTTTCGAAAATAATAGAATAATAATAACTTCGAGAACAAGCGGTGCACAAAAAGAGAAGAAAGTACTAGTTGTTTTAATCGATCGAAATAGTTTGCAAAACCAATTAGATCATTGTGAGAAAATTTGATTTTTCAAAGGGATCCTAAAAAGTTCTCAAAATTTTGCACTTAATGATTGATTCTGTGTTGTAGTAGAACAATTTCATTTCTACTCGTTTCACCAACTCAGTGTTATCCCTTGGAGTATTACAATACAAGTTTCTTATTTCTAAATGAATGCAGCAGTTTAAATAAAGAATAGAAGCCGGTAGTCAGTTAACCCATTGCGGCTTTGTATAGTTCCTAACTAACAGTACAGGATAATTACACTTACGACAAAGTCTACTAAAAAAATATTTTCCCTGAATATCACGTTTATATCAATACTCGTAAAATATTTGCCCATTTAATAAAAAAAGTGCCCTAAACATAACGCCTTTCTGGCACTTGTCTTTAACTTGTATTTTAGTAATTCTATATTAAAGTAGCCTTAGGAGGCTTACGTATAACTGCCATATTATTTATTGACTGCTTTTTCCACTGTTACCAAGAGAGTGCGCCTAATGAATCTGACGGGTAAACTTCTTGTTAATATACATATCACAAACTTTCATGTATGTATTGCTTTTCCAGCGAAGCGGTCTCGAGCTCAGAAACATCAGAACACTTTTGCATTCAGAACCGGCCTTTACGGACTCACACGGCAGCAGAAAGCCGTACAAGATTTACAGATATCAGGCACCACTCGTTCACTTTTATCAAAGATAGTTTTATAGATACAAGACAATTCTAATTAATATTATTCTACATTCGTCGATTTTTTTTTCACAATTTCTTATTTAAATTCCTTGTTGTTTTTAAAATAAGTTTCCTTAATTACGTAAAGTATAAACCATTGTGGTTTTGATGAGTTGTTCTGTATACAAAAGATAAAAACGATAATTCTTAAATCGAACTAAATCCATCCATCGTTATATTACTTTCAGGGGTGTGCGCCCGCTGCAAAGATATTCTCCAATGGAAGATCAAATATGGCAAATACAAGCCATTAACTGTAGCAAGCCGTTGCACTAAATGCGAGCAAAAAAACGTCAAAAAGGCATACCATCAACTGTGTCAACTATGCGCACTTAAATGTAATCTTTGTCCCAAATGTGTCAAAACTCCGCCAATAGCTGAGAGTACCGATGGCACAGATTACCAAAATAGTGAAGCTAGCTTTAACGGATAGGAAACCACAGGTTGCCAGCGATTTCGCGACGTTTTGTTGTTATTACGAGAATGTCTGTTGTACACATACTATGTTGAAAATATACGACCTTGTTTACACACCGTATTGTGGAGCTTGTCGTGCTCATGATTTTGTTATCAGCTGTAACGCATAGACAATACTGAGTTCTATTCTGATCTATCGAAATCATCCTTACAAAGGGAAAGGATCCCAAGGCTGATCGAAAGGTATATTAATATGGTGAATTGCGTTCTAAGTATCTCTGAGACACACTGCTTTAAGCAATTAAACCCAAAAGATACTTAGATATATATTAAGCGAAGTTTACAACGCCTCCTGTTCGACTGAGAGACGCACGGTTTGGCAGGGGGAATCATTTTTTATACATTCGACCGGTCTTTCAACCGAATTCAAAACTTGGTCTGTGAAACAGACGATCTACGAGTAAAAAAAACAGACTTATAAACGTTTACAGGTAATTAATTAGCTGCGAATTCCAATTATGAAAGATAGCTTTTAAAGGAGCTTTTGAATGTAAGTTTACAATCTGAAGAGCCCAGTTGTATCAAGTCGGGTATAATAATTCGCTTTAGCAAGACTAATAAAAAAAATGAGAGAAGGATGCTGATAGGGTACATTTATTATTAGAAGCTCGAAACCAAAGAATTGGGCACATGAATATTTATTATAGTACCTAAACGTTATGAATGTACAAGTATACGCCCATGCCTAAAACACGAGATTCTGTATGGATTTTCTAAAAAAAAAAAAGAACATCGATCAAAAATCGTGAACAATTGTTATTTTATTATGCGCCAGAATGTATACAATACTATGATGACAATGATGATGACGATTA
Organism: Varroa jacobsoni; assembly: GCF_002532875.2. NCBI lineage: Eukaryota > Metazoa > Arthropoda > Arachnida > Mesostigmata > Varroidae > Varroa > Varroa jacobsoni. Next base: position 80,066 of record NW_019213746.1, read on the forward strand.
TCAGCATTGCTTAATGATTTTCATTAACCGCAAATTAGCCAAGAACTTTATCACACGTACATTAACGAAGACTGAGAGATATTATAGGTCCGTTCCTTCCTCTCATTCATTTAACAATTAATTCATTTCTGCTAACTATCTGGAAAATACTCTATTGCTCATTCGATCTTACTTGTCCTGCTGACCTCAGTGAATATACTAGACTGTATTATATAGTTTACAATGAACAACTCTTTAACGTACGATAGCAACGTTAGTATGTTAGTCACAGTGATAATCATTAGAGTTCGTTAAACAACGTCTTAACATTTCCTCTTTCTTAAAACCGATTCAGGTTTCTATTGTCAGTTGTTTCGTTCTGCTCAGGGTTAAAGAACGACTCGATGAATTGTTAAATGCTCGAAGACGAATTGAATAGGGAGACTCTCTGCTCCTGTAGCTTGGCACGGAAAAATCTAGTCCATATTTATCAGCGATTTCATGTATTGTGTTATACTTCGTGTGCTACTGTGTCTGTCGGTTGAAATAATACCCACTTACCATCAGTATGAAATTTGCATCTCGAATTGTAAAATGATCGAGTCACTTCCACTTCTGACTTGCAGTTATTGCTTAGACGTTATCTTATATGATAACGGTCACAGTGAAAATAATCCATGCAATAAAAGCATGTTTAAAGTACAAATGTATTTCTATAGTAATAGCCGGGTGTATTAGATATGTCAACCAAAGTAAAGGCCAACTGAGGTCATGATGGTTAACTATGTAATAGTAATGGTAACGTATCAATAACAAACGTTATCAAATAGCATTACTAGTGCTAGTTGTACTATATCAAAAATATTCGAAATGCGATCGATTTCAAGTTAGGTCGTTTCTCGTTACTTCTCGTCAATGATTGGCGTAATGTGTGGCGCGACAACGTTTTTGGCAACAACAGACAAGTGCGCAGTATCAACGTGCGTTGCGTAATGTGACACGGCGGTCGTCGTCTTCTCGTGTAGGACGCTTGAACAACGTTGTGCCCCGAAGCAGGTGATTCAGGTAAAAATGAGCGGGCCGTCGTCTATACATTTTGCCTGTCTTGCCGGCGGGCTTCTTATTCATTGTTAAATCCTATCAGCATTACTGTTTGCGATTGCTGCCGCTACTCTTTTGCATTTCACTGATGTGGTCATATGTGTGTTGTCGCCTATGTTCGTTTGAATGTTTGGCAGCGGTAATAACAATAGGATAATAGGTGGTTGGACCTTGTTATCTGCAGCACTGTAGTGTAACGCCGTTGTGTCAACAAAATGAGGCCTCAACTTATATGATTCTTCTTATATTCGGTTTTTGGGGAAAACTGTAGATTACCAAAACTGCGTGTTAGTATATAATTCACTTTCGGATCTTTTGATTTACGTAACTCGGCGCGCCGTAATGTCGATTCATGTAAGTCCGAAATTGTTCTCGATTGAATCTGCTATTAAAGGATAAAGTCATCTTTGACAGGGCAGAAGCTAAGTACTGCAGATTGATGCATCAAAATGGCAAATCTTTTCCATATCTTTACTTAGTTCAGGATCCCCTCTATTTTACATGCTTTTGTTTCTACAGACCGAATAGGTCAGGTGGTGGTCCACGTCAGTATACGCAAGCACCACGTTCAAACATAAATGAGATAGTTCTAAACAGATGTTCTTACCATTCGTAAAAACAATTAGTTGTGTTAAGTGACATCGCCAATTTCAAATAGAATGGGGATCAGCTGAGATCACACTGAATAGGATTTCTTCGTGAATAACATTAATAGAAGGTTTTCAAAGCAAAATTGAGATGGTAAAACGTACAATGATAAAAAATCGCGGCTTTTTTGCCGCGACTTGCCCAAGCTATTCTTTTATTTCAATTAAATTTTACGCTGCCCTGAAACAAAGATCAACGACAATAGCCCGCCTTGTATGCGACAATTCAAAGCGACAATCAGGAATATGCGTAATTGGCCGGTCATAATTCTGTGTGTGTTTATCACCGTTTGCTCATACCGCGCGATGAACTACGGTTATTTAGGGCTGTAATGTATTAAAATTGGTATCTTTGGGTCTTTGCTTACACTTAGGACAAACCAGTGCAGCAATGCGGCATTCTAAAGAAATATTCTTATGATTTCAGTCTATTCACAGAAAATTGTAGTTTGTTAATGTTTGGCTCCTGCTATCGTTCTAAATAACATCCTATACAATTTTTATTTACTGCTTCCCAGAACCGTGGCATATTCTTCTCTAATTTTTGTAGTAATCGATTTAATTTCTACAACGCTTAAATCCCATCTCCATCATAAAAATAAATATTGAGTTCAAAATTGCCACTAAATATCTATTGATGTTTGCTTGATAAATTCATAATAAAATTTATTTACAATAGTGAAACTCTCTTGCAATGTGTTTCCCGGCTTTGTGTTCAACAACGGTGTCGATACGACGCGTTTGGTGGAGGTCTACGTTAAGCCACGCTGCACCGTTCGGTCGGCAGTGGCACCAAGCCGTTGTGAAGCAACGGTGCATTTTCTTGATTCGTGTTGCTGCGACGTTCTCCCAGATCACCTCGTTAATACAGCAGTGGCACTTCATTTACTTCAATCAGTCTCCCCCGGCTCCATTCATATCACTACCTCGTGAGGGTTTTTCATTCAGTTCTGTAGCTGCAGTTCGTTTGGCAGGCTGAGGCTGATTTGATGTGAATAGAGAAGTACGAGGGACACGTACGATCATAACGTTAAGAGCATCTCCCAAAACAGCCGGATCAACGTCAGTAAAATATTGTAGAGAGGGAACTCTTCCCAGTCTTCCCAGTCGGTGGTGTCATCTGGCACTGACCCACCAGAATTACCACTATCGCTAGTTATTGAGTTGCCGCCTTTCTCGCTGGTACTTGTTGATCCGCTGCGCGACGAAGATGCTTTGCGTCGACCTTTCGTTCGCGAATAGTGTTCACTGCCGGCAGCTCGATCGCCGTAGTAGTCTCGGCTTTCGGAAGCATCGTGAACGTTGCCGTATGTTTCGTCGTCTATTGAGTCAAAACTCTGGTCGCCATGAATCATATCTTCGTACTGGTCCAGCTCCTCATCGATCTGCGGGAAGATAAATATTCGATAGACAATAAAGAATTTATGAATTTCCTTTTGAGAGTCGTTGTTAGTTGATATCTTACGTATTCATTAATTATAAAGATCCTGTTTATGTTGACAGACATTCATGATTCAGTATTGCAGTATAAAAACTGTTTAACTTCCAGCGTAATTAAGATTAAATTCGTGTTTCTGTTTACAAGTCGCATCATAGAGACGTAATGTATGATAACATAATGCTGCACATAAATAAAATCAACTTGTACATATCGAAGACTTCTATCTTCTAATCTGTGTTCTAGAATGCTAGGTAAACATCGAATGTAAGGAATGCAACGCGTTCGACAATATTAGTACTAAACTGCAATGTTCCGATAAATCCAGCGAACAAGTCTTTTTCCTAAAATACCATCTTGTAGTCGTTGTTATAATAGGAGCTCTGTTTCAATATTACTTCAGCTTCTTTAGCAAAAGCATTTATATATGTGATTCAACAAAAGTGAAACTTTTACCCACTCGAACATTGAGCTCGTAAATGGAGTATTCATGCGAAGGATGCCCATATATACCGATGCCGATAGGTCTTACAGCGAACGAAGGCACAACAAGACGTTCAACTCCGCACGTTGTACTTTGGTATGAGTGCCGATCGAGATCGTAATCCGGCTCCGTGCCTGGAAGAGCAGGGCAAAAATGTCTGGTCAATATAACGATGAATTTATGAAGGAGCCTTTCCTGGTGCTGAATTCATGTTAAAACTAAAAACATAATCCAATATTCAATTTACCTCTAATTCTATTACAGATCACACATTTTCTTAATAATTGGTGAATTATAATTACAGGACCATTTTCTTGGCTCTCGACTGGATTTATGGCCCCATTTCTCGCCGTTTTCTAAAAATGCTAGTATTGTCATCATGCGTAACTGTGCTATTATGTCTTAATCAGCTTACAGACGACACTTACCATTTTCTCCAACGTAAACATCTGGGTCTCCCTGTTTTGGTACAACAGTAATAGTAACTCGGCCCGCTTTACTAACCGAATACTGAGCGAACTTGCCTCCCTCAACGCTGCCGGTTAGCGTTTCATCGGCCGGAAAAAATGCCCGTACACACGAAACCTGCAATAAAACGAACTCTGTTGCAATAATTTCATGGGCGTAATGACTCTACTGACAGAATGTTGACCTATCATAGAACAAATTTTGTTAGAAGTATTTGTTCCGCCGTAACCAGGAGAATTTCTCCTTGGCTGGCGCTTTCGGCCTGGGTTAGTGCCTTACAAGTCTCAGCTTTCAAATCTCTTCGAAGGCGACCGCGGCAGTTGTGAAGTATGCCCAACTGGCCTTACTGTTCTCCCTTATTTAGTACTACCTCGTATATTTTATGTAAACATGTCCTTGGCTTCACCTGCTTTTAAATGCAGCATCAAAGACTTGTCTTTATCACGACTTTAACTGGACTTTCTGGTCTTACCATTGCCACGTTTATACTGGGGGCCCACCGGTAGTAGAATAGTGAAATGACTTGGATTAAGGTCGAAACCTAAGGTTTTCCATTGTTACCCATTCTTCCACGTGAGAAAAGGTACTTTTTCCGATGAAAATTCATTCATCTACTATGTCCTTTAGAGACGTTCGCTAGGCGTAAACTAGTCAAGGTCCTAATTAGACTGTGGCGCAATGGAAGACCTATTCGTTTAAATATTTTCTAACGCCGCAACTACTCGTTAAAATGGCATAGAAAATCCTCTCACCTGGAGTGTCGCGTACAACACGATTATTGCAAAGCTGAGTGTAGAGAACCGGACGGAGTTTAGTCGCGTTTCTCGTACTCTGCCTATATGAATAGCAATAGCCATATCTTAGCAGAAGTCAGCTCGTCCTGTAAAATCGGATATTTCAAAGTTACGTACAATGAACACACTTAGCGTAACATCTAACTCAAAATACTCGTAACTGTTTGACTATATACTAATGTAATGAACCCTTTCTCTCTTTCTTTTCGTTTGTTAGAACTGTTGTGAAATATATAAAAGAAATCCGCACAAAACTGAAATTCCGAGATTTCGCCCTAAGATTGACTGTCTGTTATACCGGCAACATTTATTTTGTAGCTGAACTGTGTCGATTGGTAACACATGCCAGGAGCATTACTCTGTAATCTTAATTTCGACTTAACGATCCGTATAGGCCTAATAAAGATTTACATCGTTTAGAAACGTTTTTCCAATTAAAAAATGGCTTCTTACAAAAACCCATGATTTTTTTTAACACAAGGAACTAATACAATCGTTAAACCAGTTAAAGAAAATTTCTGCAGATAATAAAGCTTACAAAATACACATTTCACATAAAGAGTGCATGCAAAAACTCGGTTCAAAAACACAACCGCGCTTACGTGTTAGTGTCCTCTATCGCCTATCGGCATGTTAAACCCCATTTAGCATTAATACCATGCCGACTATATTTTGGTTCACTATTTAGAGGTAATTCCCTGAGGTAATCCCGTCTTAGAGTATTCCAACTTCACCAACATCAGACTCAAATCCTTACGTAAGAGTTACGAATCACTGTGACATTCGAAACATGTTATATCTCACAGAAGCTATTCTTTGAATCGCATTATCCTCTTACAAATTAATTCTTTCATCAGACCAGATGCTGCGCTGAAAAAAATTTACAGGCAGAAAGAGCTGAATGACACCCCTCGGGGTAACACCTATTCTTCTAATATGGGCTTCAGCTTCCAGATCACTGTCTGTTCAAAAATAACCTCTGACGTTACTCACTCACCCCCTGTCGACGTAGGGAAACAGAACACTACACAAGCTGTCTCCGAGAAGCAGCTCGCCGAGCTGGACTCGATCGAATTAGGGTAAACTGCGTATTCTAAAATAAAAAGAAAACACATTTATGTACTGCGTAGAATGCACTACAACTCTTACTGACACGAGCCAGGAAAACACGGATAATTAGGGGGATTTCCACTCCTGAAATGTCCGGTGCGGCCCGCATTGATGAGGTAGCACTGCTAGCGCCAGGTGAGCAAAAAGTTTCGGTGAAAATGTCAATTCCGGCTCGTCTGCACGGGGGTTACCGGGAAAATATTGCACCTGCACACAGATGTGCACTTTTGCTTTGGTTACTACGAGTATTTTTATTACTGACTGATATATTAGAACATAGGCGATAGGTTGAAGAAACTTCTTTCCTATTATTTACAAACAGGGTCAATAAGCAGAACGGCGGCTGCTTGACGACTTGGAACTGCAGACTGGATACATGGCGGGAAAACTTGAAATTCAAATTTATCAAACGTGAATGCTAGGTATTTCTCAAGGGTAAACTCACAAGCACTGTGGGGAGACAATGTACAAGACGGAGTTTTGTAGAAAACTTTGTACTGCAAGATGCACCGATGCGTAAGTATTTAAAATGCACAAATGATGACCTCTAGAACAGATTCGCACAGGATTTAGACGCAGGCAAAAGATTCAATTATCAAGAGACGTGGTTCCAGCAGCTCAATTCATAAGTGCAAAAGTTATTTAAAACGTTTCTATTCTGGTGTTTTTTTGGCGAAATCTTTAACCGCAATACTTTAAAAAACGTATGCTTATTTCAACTTAAAGCAACTAGGTTTGATGTATGACGCATAATAAGCGATAGTGGTGAAACTCCTCAGTTTATTTTTGATTGACAGAATATTTACTCTATTTATTTTGATTTCGACTTCGATACCTCTAAAAAACAATCCCAAATTAGACTTGCTTATAAATATGTAAAAGCCTATAATTATTAAAGGCAACCAAAGATAATGGTTTTCTGAGTAAGCGAAACATAACTGTCCAACAATTTTCTGAGTAAAGCGAATCTGTACGCAGAGAAAATCATAAACATGATTGATTTTGGCCATTGTCTTTCACTGGGCACTTTTCAGCTTGTAACTATAAAAAAAAAATTGTTTCATTTTTTTTGAATGAGATAGCGCTGCTTCTTTGTTGACATGATTCCGTCATTTAAAGTTCGTTCCATCCTCTAGGGCCCGTTCTTTCACAGCTGGCGATCAGCTGCTGATCCACTATTAGACGCACGCCCGGCAAAGCGTGAAGTATTCTGTGTGGTAGTTTCAATATTGTGCCGACTTGTGGATTAGTTTTAGCAAACTGGCTAATCAAACTGGTAGGATTGACCCCACCGACAAACCTGCGATGGGAGTACTCAAGGCAAGATCAGCCCGTCAAAAGACCGATCATATATTCGAGAAAAAGCATTATAAAAAACTTTTGAAAGTTATGAATAGCGTTGAGAAGGATCTAGGAGCGAAACTCTCACCAAGCCCAACTAAGGTATATTACAGTATTTAATATTCTAATTCATTAAACTGAACCATCGTAATACTGAGATGTTTTTTTTTTAATATATTAAAAGTAATTTAGCCTATCTGGTAATACGGATTGCAAAAATAAGAATATCTAATCCGAATATTCAAGAATATATAGTATTACAGAAAGGTAAAAATACTCATTTTTTTTAACGCGAATTTGACTGCAGTTGTAGACCATAGCTTCTCCGTGTGGACTGCTTTTAACACTCATAGATTTTGTTGATTACTACCCCGTAACGGTATAGCCACACAAATAACAAGACCGATTTCTTCGACAATGAATATTGTGGTTGCACTTAACCGTGAAATTCATATCTTTCTTTCAGATAGTATATATTTTACGTATGCTAGGATATGACCGTGGCAAATATATCGAAAATCTGTTTTTAAAATCAATCTCATCACCATTTTAATTTTCAGTTCGTGGTGCTGTCGAATGCAGGCCTAGCCAATGGAGCTACGACTTCGGCTATCTTGAAGGCATTGCCGGATTCTTGTCGGAGTCGTGATGAAGCGACAATTCTGCCTTGCCAACCGATTCTGTTACCAGACAAACATTACTCCTTTCTACAATGTATCACAGTCGAAATTGCGGAAGAGGTTAGTTAATTTTGCTTCGTATATTTGCTATTAAGCAAAGGTGCGTGCTTTATATGGACTATCTGACACTAAAAAATGTTGAAGATAAATTTGGTGTAGTCATTTTTGCAGGTGGTGACGGCTTTGTCTGGCAGGGCCTGCTTCGAATTTCTTGGAAACCAACCAGTGTACGCCGGTTACATCGATCGAGGTTAGAGTCAGTGAGAATTTATAGACTTGTATTGGTCTACCTCGGCTATTTGGCGTTTACGAACAATGCACATTTCATAGCCACCCTTCAGTTCAGGCCCATATAGCACAACTATAACGTCATTGCATAATCACGCAGATATGTTCTTCGGTTTAATAAACTTCGTTCATATAAAATACGCATTCCAGCGATTGTTGTTAATATATACTGGCATATTTAGCACGACACTGTTGCCTATTTCAATAAATAACGTTTTTACATCGATAATTTCAACCTAATAGTAATATTGGTCGAATTCGATGCTGTCTGTAGCCGTTGATACACCCGGCCTGAGTTTCGGGCCTCTTCCTCCCGGACTGAAGATTTTACAAAATCGTATTAGTTTAGAAGAGGAACCGAAGTGGCTGGAACTGCTCAGGCCGCAGTACGATAAAGCGGTTCCTGCCGAAAACACAACAGGTAGGTACTGTTTCGGTTGTTATTTTTACACCTTCTGTTTCAGTAATGAATGAAGTTATATAACCCCATTTGTGTTAGGGTTTTTTTATTTGTGATTAAAAGCCTGCAGGAATGTGACAATTAACAATCACTTTACTAAAAAAAGATCATCTCTGTGCGGTCACCATTTCGCATACGTATCTCTGTAGGTATCAAAATGAATCATGTTTTTCGCATGTGTTAGTTAATAGGAAACAAATAGCAGCTTGGGAATAATTTACGAAAAATGCCTTTCTTTTTGTTACGTTTGATGGCTGTGCTCTAGTTCATATGAAATACATATCCACCATAGTGAATCATGTGCTTACGTGTTTGTGTGATATCGCCGAATTCCCCAGATTATAAGTGTGTACCCCAGTCTACGGCGTCATTAAAGAACCGCCAGGTGGAACATTTCGGCTATAATTTTGATTATTCAATTAACGGTGTTAGACGAGATCAGCCCCTGGGTGATAAGTCATTGCCACCACTGTGCTTACAGTTTGTAGAAAGTTTGCACCAAGAAGGGCTTCTGGATAAAAAACACTTGCCAAATCAACTCACCGTCAACAGATATTCTCCCGGTGAAGGTAAATATCTTTTATAATTTTGAGTTTTTCAGGCTTATTTGTTGCTGCTTTCCGCGTTATCGGCAAGCAGTTAACGCTCGAATTATCATATTCGACTATGGGACACGTTTCCAATATGTTTTGTAATGAATTGTCGTATTTTAGCAAAAGCTAGGCTTTCTCAATCATTACCATATATAAATATGTAAATGTTCATTATGTTCAAATACGAGCACACTTGATGGGAGATCAATATCCGCCTTTGTTTTATATAGGTGACCTCGAATTAAGTCGGATATTTTACGAATTAGCTCAAACACGTCTCAAATCGTTGTGAATTGAAGTTTCCGATTTTAAATGAGAATAGGAAATATAACTAGCCTGCATTCAGTTGTTGTATATAGAATCGCATAATATATGTTTCAGCCTATCTGTGAGCATTCCGTTAAGCCGTGTCTTCAAGTCTGAAGTAGTTTGAGCAGATCATAGATACGTATGAATAAACCGGCCATATTGATGGACATTAGGAATTCCAGCACACTGTGATACACACTCGATGTTCACGTCATGTATAGTGATTGTATCTTTGGGCGGAGATATCGTTATGGAGTTTCGTCGCATAACCGATGGGGCTAATCAGTCCGCCGTATCTGTGCTTGTTCCTCGTGGCAGCATTATGTTTATGGCTGACGAAAGTCGTTATGGTTGGACGCATAGGTAAGTTTAGGTTTAATGATGAATTTCTAAAGTAATCATACCTAACCATAGTGTTTAGTGTTCAATAATAAGACGCGTTCAATAATAATATATTTTTCACTGTTAGAATGCTATAGACCAATAGGTAAAAAATGCTTTTCACTTGGAAACACATAATAGGCTTGTTTTTCCATTCGTCTAGGCTTATTTACCCTAGTTGAAGCATAGCACAGAATATTCAGTTCCTGCTGAACGGTTTCAGTCAGCTATGAGGAAAATATTTGTAAATTAATGGTGTTTTCGATTTTTCATGATACGCGCATTTAAAACCATACGATGTGAAGTATTGCGCCTCGCAAGTATGACCTGATTCCGAGAGGTCAGCCAGACCTTCCGCCAGTAGCAGTAGCTCGAAATGAACGAACTTCCTTCACGTTTCGAAAAGTTCGCAGTAGTGAGAAGCCATGCGAGTGCAATTTTCCGAACCTGTGCGATTCACGATTTTCTCGGAATCCACCTGCGCAGTTATCTTTGGCAGACCGAGAAGCAAGCAAATTGGAGAAGATGCACGTCCATGAGGTAATTTTTGGAATTCGAAACTACGTAAATCTATTAGTTATTCCTTTGGCAGTATATATTTTGGTTGAGATTTTAAACATTTTTTCTGCATTAATTGGGCTAATTTGTGTAGTTTACATTACGCATAAACTTACAGTTGTGTAAATTGGTCAGCTGAGAAATATCGTCCCTTTGGTATCTTGCTTTGGTAATGATTGTATGAGAAGGAGACATTCTTTGAATATATCTATTACGCGAGCACTTTGACTCATCAAAAATAAACCCTATTTTTATTTATATGTATTATATTTAATCATAAAATTTGTTAGAAATCATAGGTAACAAAACTTCCTCAATAATATCACCCAAACACACAATATAT
>NW_019213746.1:91056-105453 GCF_002532875.2 Varroa jacobsoni
GTATATATATTGTGTGTTTGGTTGTTAAATTTTCGTCGAACTTCATGAAATTCCCATAAACTTTCAGGTGTATGATGATATTGCGAAGCATTTCAGTGGAACGCGGTATGCGCAATGGCCACGAGTGGTCGAATTTCTACAATCTCTTCCAAGGGGGTCACTTGTGGCTGATATCGGATGCGGTAATGGAAAGAACATGCGTGTCGAAGGGAGATCCGATCTTGTGTTTCTTGGCTCCGATCGTAGTGTCGGTTTGCTCGACATCTGCCGCCAAAGAAAGCTCGAGGTATTCTTGGCGCTATCATTAAATGGAATAAACAGCAGAATCTAGCATAAAATTAATTCGACTATTCATGTGCTATATTTTACATACACGTATATTGTATTACATATGTCTCGCTATGAGCCGTTGCAAGTGTTTGAACGCGTTTTCTAAGGATGCGGCTAACAGAATAGTCAGCAAAGAGAATCTATTGCCTGCTTAAAGAAGATAATAATGAGCATGTCTTCACTACGATGTTATTACTAATTCGATGCAATGCTTGCTGATTAAAGGTGGCGTTAATAGACTGTTTACAACAGCCGCTTCGGGCGGGAACATTTGACGCTGCTATTTGCATCGCGGTGCTGCACCACTTGGCTAACTATGAGCGTCGTCGGGAAGGTTTAAGTCGACTGATTCAGCTAGTCCGGTCCGGAGGAAAAATTCTGGTTTATGTATGGGCCAAGGAGCAGCGATATACAGGATTTCAGTCGAAATATCTTAAAGAATCATTCACCCCGAAAATCGCAAAGACAGAAAATGTCAATGAGCAAAGGCTAACAGAACCGCCGGCGAATTCAAGTAGAAAAACAAAATGTACAGGCCCGCCAATTGAATTAAACATGGAAAATGCTGTTGCAGGACAGGGAAGCACTGGCGAAGACTATACTCCTATGTGCAGTGGGTTAAAGTCAATGAAGGGTTCTTCCGACCCAGAAATACTGTCCAACGGATTCCGTGCAAGTAAGACGGCACTCGTCCAAGTTGGAGATACGAAGGTAAATACCGAACTCGTAAACTCGAGTGTAGTCGGTATATAAGACGTCAAATCCGATTTATTTTATACTGATTTCTTCAAATATCAATTTTGAAATAAAGTTGGGGCGTGGCGCCGTAGACATTGTGTATTTTGTCATCATGTTTATGCTACATTTGATAACCTGGCGGTGGCAACGGTATGTAGATACTACTTTTTTTTTTTCTGAAAATAACTTTCTTGTTCGATTATTGTCTTATCTGTGTAGCTGAGTATTCCAGTGCATACAAACCGCCGCGATTTTACTGCAGGACCAGATGTTCTAGTCCCGTGGACTAAGGTCTCGGAAGGGCAAGTTAAGCACCGATTCTATCATATCTTCCGTGAGGGTGAACTACAATCCTTGGTGGAGCTAATTAATAACGAAGAAAACGAAGCGCCTGTTGTAGTAATTGAAAAAGAGTATTACGATGAGGGTAATTGGTGTGTCGTTCTTGTCAAACGCTAGCGCCATACATTCAATGCTGTAATCCCAAATTATTTCTACTCAGAAACTTTGCCTTACTCATAAGCAACTACTCAAGCTGGATGCCGTTGTTGAGAATTATCGTAACGAACAATTATAATAGGAGTTGCTTAGTGGAGAGGTTATCATGTTGACAACGCTACAAGTTACATACATTTCGAGACATTACGTACACTATTTTTCAGTTACTGTACTTTTGCATTAAATAAAGCGTGTACATAGTCTTTGCTCATTAAGGATATTTCACAATCTATTGATATTTCATATTAATAGATGAAAAGTGTAATGCTTTTTCACCGAGAACTGATTGTCAAGATGAAAATACCATTCTACTAGTTTAAGTAAAAGGTAAGTCTTTTTTCAGAAAAACTAGATATTTCTGTGTTACCTGTATACAATCGTGTGGTCTTTTTATGTATATTACTTATTTGACCTACTTTTTATATATATTACACCTTCTTTAGTTATTATACGTTTACTGGTAAACTTACAATCGACATTTTTAATTAATATTTTTACGACATTAATGGAGTCAATATTCATATGTCCTGGCATGGAAATACGACGCCTAGAAACTCTCTTATATATTACTTGGCTGTTAAAAAAAAACAATAGTTTTCTAGGGCTCAAGCTTAACATGTTATATTTTGTATTTATATTCTGTTCTAAAGCTATATGCACAATAATGCGTTGCTTGAAACAGAAATTAACCCAAAGTACACGGTCCACGCGACTTAACCGGCTTCCTTTAATCGGATGTAAAGGCCTAATTTACAACAGTTTCAACAACATGTCACGTTGTGATTCCGTTGCTGTGTCACTAGCCTGTTCTGGGTATAGGCAGTTTAAACCCAGGCTTACTTTGGAAGAAAGTATACGAAAGTGTGATATCATTGATATTTTCCAGTCCTGGATCTTCAGCATAGTCCGGGTCGATGTAAAAGAACACGGGCATATCTACCTGAAATCGAGTCCCAGCAGTCAACAATAAAGTGCATTGCGTTGTGACTTATTTAATACGTGAGAAAAAAATAAAACAGGAAGAAACATTTTTTGAACAGTTAATAGAGCCGCATCCACTAAAGCGTTGTCAAAGTTTACCCCTTCAAGTACGTTTAACAAATTTTTTTGTTAATTTAACAGCAGTTTAACAAATTACAGCAAATGAAATACGTAAAAGAATGAAATAATGGGAAAAAGAGTCTAAGCACAACATCTTTTTAAATAAGGAACCAAAAATAGGTTTTTGTTAGTCAGTAAAATTTCAATGGTAATTTTGTAGTCGTTTAATAAATACAGAAATGCATCTTCACCTCTTCATTTGGATTAAGACGTTGCTCCTCAAAGCAGAAACACTGAATCTTGTTAAAGTACTTGCCAGCTTCAAAGGGCAGTACGTTATATGTAGCGATTCCATCAATGGGTTCATCATACGGATTTTTTGCGGAATAAAATGCTAGTGCAGTCTCACCGGGACGGACGTGTACTGCAGATTGCTGCGGTCGGAAGCTCCACCTAGACAAAATGCAGATCTCTGTTATTATTGCTTTGTCAAAATAGCAAGGTGTCGGAACAGAAGTAAAAGTAAAAAAATACTTCTTAGCCTAAATTTACAGTGAATTAATTTCACACCTCGTATAACTGTGCTCTACGAAACTTGTGCAGCGGAAACACAATTTATTACGCTTTCATATTATTTTAGTATTAGAATCACATATATTATTCTAAAAATTGTCTAGTAAATACATGTGAAAAATTTATGGAATCACTTCCCTTCAGTGGGTTAATCTAAAAAGTACATTTATTATATGTTCGTCTAAAGATAGTACTTCATTCCGGACGCAGTGTCTGCTTGAAAGTTGACTTTAATTTCCCGATGGGGAACGACATTCATTTCTGCAACTTTCTTCGAGGGATCATTGTCTCCTAAAAGTGTTGCTTGTCCTCCTAGTCCACTTTGCTGAAACCGGCGCAGTTGAAAACGTATATGATAGATTATGAGCGTAACGCATTTTGTCGTAGCTGAAAGTCTATTTAATGTAGTACTTGCTGCATACAGTTAGCTGGTTTATGTTGTTGACATGTGAACTATGTTTTTCCCATGCTAATGCAGTCGTAAGGTCAGGTGTAAACGAGAAAAGTATAATTATCACCTTTAAATTTCGGACGAACAAAGATTTTACAATCACCCACGTACACACTTCGCTGAAACCTTTTTTTATTAAATCAATGTTTTGTTTGTATTTTGTCTTGAGTTTTCACTGCCCACATGCCTGCTGAAAGAAAATTTGCTATGTAACTAACTTCTGAAAACCTACCGAACAGAATATTCTGTAGAGTGGAACTGCGGCATAACTCAGGCCACTGACAAGGAATATAACTGAGCTTGTATAGTAAATTGTGGTCCGATTTCGGAAATTCCATCTCTCGAACTTGTCATTTCCGATGCTCAAGCTCCGACGCAAGTACAAATTAAGTACGGTCGTCCTAGCTCGGAAGCTCCGACAGCTCCGTGTAGAACATAACTTCGAAAGCAAAGCCATAACCAAGCTTTGTTCGATGTTAATTTAAGCTTGTAAATGTATACCGCTTTCAAAGCATTTTTACACGCATAATTCACTGTTAACCAAAGTACGCTGTTCACTGTCCAAGTTTAATTGTAGGACACATCTTTAGCCAAGTGCCTCAGATCCCATGATGTTGTTTCCGCGAAACCCTTTCATTAGTTATGCATTTGGGGCATTAACAGTCGTTCAGGATTCAACATTTTTCGATAGACAGTAGGTATACATTAAGGACACCAAAATGCTGATTTGTCGAGATTTACCGCTGGGCTGTTTTATGTTTATCTATTAATGATGCGTCGTTCCCATAGTTCGAACGTTTCGAACACCACTTGACCCAGTACAGTCACTATGCAGACGACGCCGCCGCCGCTGCCTCAGAGCGTCAGTTCAACGAAGTAAATAATTGCACATGGCAGACAAAAACCCTTGAAAACAAATTCTGTCTTATTCGGTAATTATAAAAGCTCCTATTGTGGATAGAGCGGCTCTCCATTGATTGAATAATTTCTCGTCCAAAATATATTGGTTTGCTGGATACCAGATACTTATCTCAGCTGGTAGCACCACGAAGTACGCGTGTTCGTGCTCCATGAGAGTGTCGATGTTGGCTTGGCAATCAGCTGATCTTGTTCCGGTGACAAAGCGCCCGAATCTAACTGTGTTAAAAACACACTTATTATTAAGGGATAATTTTTGTGCGTGAATCGGATAAAGGGTATGCTTTAGCAATGCATGCTTGGCAGCATTGAATAATTTGTGAAAAACAGTTCCGGCAGCTTTAAATGGAAGATCTTGGGCTCGCTTTTGTTATTTTTTTTTAGGTGACTTCTGAAATTTTGGATTTTTGTCTACTTTTTGTTTTATTCCGCCTTTAGGATCGAGTCCAGTGAGAAGTAGCTTTATATTCTTAGTGAAGCAACACCTTATTACGAGCACAACTTTGCCGAATCGTTAACGATCGCGCGTGACGCTTGTCAACAAATGAGTTAAAAGCGTGTGGTAAAACTGGCCCGTTTTTTCGAAAGTCGATCATTGCCTCTGCTGGAGTGAACGTTTAATGTAGTCGTGTCTTATCAGGGGATTAAATAAGTGTCCTGTCCAGAGGCCATGAAGTCGCCGAATTGAAAAACTGCTAGAATCAGTATGGAGTACCAAGGTTTGTATTCGCTATACGGTAGTTTTACCACTGACTGTAAGTTTCTGTGCTAAAAAACTTCTCCCATGTTTTACATATAATGCTAAAATCGTTAGGTATCACTTCAGACGGCTTGCTTTTAGCAGTTAACCGTGCTAAGTACAAGAGTACAGAGGGATATCGTACACGCGCAGCATATTGGACTGTTTGAGAACAGGACTTGCTTCATATACCTCATCGTGGTTCCTGACGACGCTAACCTTTGAGTTGGTTTTTCCAGACCGAAATCCATCACCCCCACCGGACGCCAGGACCGCTTTATCAGGCGAAACGTCAACGAGCATTGGAAATACGATCTTCTCGAAGTGCTGGCTATTTCAGTGCCTGCTCGATGCTATTAAGGTGTACCGGCAGTCGATAATACAGTTACTAATTACAGCAAAATGCCACTAAAACGAGAGAATACATAACGCAAAATTGATTATATCAAAGTTGTTCGAATGACAGCAGTATGTGATGTCCTTATTGTCATTACCTGCATAAATTGTTTTCAAAACGCAAATTTAGTTTGTACGATTTTCGTCTGACTTTGAACATGCTGGGTCCATTTCAGCAAGTGGAAAGCGAATGTTTAAGTGAGGATGGCGCTGAGGAGATGGGAAATATTAGCGAGGATTTGGAACAGCAGCTTTGTACACTTTGGGACATGTCTGCCAACCAGGTACATTACGCAACAGAAGGGAATCATCATTATTATGGCAAAGATGAAACGTTGCACCGTTGTATTTATTAAATATTTCTTGCCTTTCTTTATTCGGCTAATTTGTCTTTTTTCAACTGCATCCCTTTGCATAGGAAGTGTCGGCTTTTCTGGAGGAGTTCCATGCATCAGAAATGTTTGTACAGCTAATGGGGTCGACAAAAGCACCCCGACTTCTTGAGATACTTTTGGGTATATTAGCCAACATGTGCACATTCGAGGAGACGTGTCTTCAAGTTAGCAAGACAGATTCACTGATGTAAGGCTAAACCAATCACCGGCGAATTATATTAACACTCCATTAATTACAATTTTACTTATACTGTTTATGACAAAGACCTGTACCCTTCAAATCGCATAATGAAGTCAATTTCAGCACGAAAATAATTGTGATCAGAGGAAATAATTAGGCTAGACAGAATAAAAAAGAGAAAAAAAATCTTAGTTTTCCAAAACTAGCCTGATATTAATATTCTGTAAGTTTATTGCAGCTGTAAAAGAAAAAAATTTAGAAAGTAACGGGTATAGTGTATATTATGTAATCTTTTTTTGTGCTAGTCGGATGGATTTTCTGTGCGGTATAAGCAGTTTCCTGAAAAAATTGTGTATTATTCTTAGTGAAAAACATGTGTCTTTTTCCAATTATGTCAGTAACCGTTATCCAATTAAGTTTATCTGAGGCGGTAGCCTGTACCAATACATTCTGGAGAAATTGCACAAATGTACAGTGAACTGTGATGGTGCAACTTTGTCATGTTTGCCTGCTAAATTTGAGGACACGTGAGGTGTTTTAGATTTATAACTGGTCATAGACATACACTGCATTCCGTGCTGAAAGCTATATAGCTGAAGTAACTCTCAACAATCTCCAGTACCGGACGTAAAGCTGCAAGACATTTTTAAAGTTGTTTAGGTTGTACTGTATTACTCTATGAATCGTATGTTCTTTAGAGTACGTAGTGGATAGCTGCAATAGTGCTATATATACGTGCGCAGCTATATAGCGCCTAGCGTATAATGATGATTGCGGTCAATGTTTATTTCTGGATTTTTAGCCGCGTTTGCCTCTGGCTTTTGGGTAGTACCGACGCGCCCGCTCTCCTTCAGTTATCTCGGTTGCTGCGGACTTGTCTCGCGCATCCGTCGACAGGACCCCTTTGGATTGAACAGATACGCGAAAACCTTGCCCCGACCGTAGACCATCTACAGACGATCCTTCTGAACTCACTCAATGGTTCAGACTTTGTCATATATTATCAATATTACTGTTTAATTTAACAGCTGGACATTTACGCTTGGTACTATGAAATTGTCTAATAGCAACTACTTTCTCGACGTTTTCCTTAACTATGATAGACGAAAATCTGTCGAGATAGTTCAGTTCATATTTCATAGAATCGCTAGAAAACTGTCGAACGAACGTTTTTAGTATATTTCGCAAATGCTAGCTTTACTCAAACAGAGAGAGTTTTATGTGCTATTTTGGTTATATCAAAAGTTGGTTTATTTCACAACAGACAATTTTATAATCAAATTAGAAGCCTTATTGATAAAAATAATGTTAATTATGGGACGTATATATTTTTCGTTGGGTTTCAAAACTTCCTCCTAATTAATTTTTGATTTTTCTAGGAGATCTGGTGAGTTCTACCTTGAAGTTAGTAGATCGACTTTGCGATGCTCATCCGGAGGTGAGCGCTGCATTGGCTAATGTAGATTTCGTTCGAGCCCTGAGCTCTGCAGCGATGCAAATGCTGTAAGTAATTGAGTCGCCCTTCTGATAAAGCGAAGACAAAGTACAAAGACACATAGGTAGAACAAAATCGCGTTTTGCAGGTGTTTATTTTCCCAGCTTGTCCTCAAAGTGTCCAAGCTAAAAAAGCGTATTTATTGGAAAATACCAACGTCGTTTATTGAGAGTCATCCTTAATGCTGATTATTGCATTTACCAATTATAAGGGCATTCGCGCTCACCAACTGCCCCAAACGCAGCATATTTAGTTATTTTTTTTTGTTTTTTAGAGATTCCAGCCACGTACGCTCAGTGCTAATGCATGTATTTCTCCCAGTTGTCTTTATCATGTATTCTTCCCATAGACTCTAGAACATTTTTCCAGTGTAAGTCCTACGCATCGACAGATTTTTTATTTGTCGCGTTTCATGTTCGTGAGCCTGAGTTTTCACATTAGCTTATTTAGATTACTTGCATTGATTACTCAATGGCTTTCACACATTAAATACAGGACAGAGTGTGCCGTTCTAGAAGATTACTGGCACATCTTATATAACCTCGAGTGCGAAACACAATTTGCCCCTCTACTTGAGCCCTGCGTCGAGGATCTGGGCGGCCTTCTGAAGGCCTTTTTATCGTGTTTACAAGATTCGGCAGCCGGTACTGACGAAAACATCGAAGAGGATTCGGAAACTCGCCGCTTTCAGCTTCTTTGTCTACCGTTCTGCTTTCTAGCAAATCTCTCAGATAAAGGACGCCATCTTCTATTTGACGGTTTGTTGATCTGTTAGTTATCTAATTAAACAAGTGTGCGGCTCATTCAAATAATCGAGACTATCGATTAAATAAATATTTAGGTTTTATTATTTTATAAATATTTATATCATATTTATTGTGCTTTCATTGTTTTTTGGTGCTGATCTACCGGATTTAACGTGTATCAATATGTGTCTATGGACATATGTAATAGGTGCACACCTCTCTAATAGGATTTTCCGTTTTACAATTCTGTAATTAACGGTAATTAGGGTATATGAGCATTATTAAATTAACTTACATAAGCGTTCTTTCTTGGCGTGTTTTAATTTTCATAGATTCGGCAGTTAGTGACAGTTCGTTCAGTATCTTACACGAATTGGAGAACTCGCCTCCACCTGAGCAAATCAGACGATCTCCACAAAACATCGAATATAGGACCATGCTAAAAGATTCTCTTCGAGTACTCACTCGAGGAGTTACGCGTTAATAAATACTATGTACATATGTGCTCTACTCTTGGAATATTCAAAGTATACTGATGCGTTACCTTTATTCTCCTGCCATACACACAAATTAACTTCAGTATGTTGAAATTGTGGCCATAAAACTTACTTAGATGGAACAAACTTTGTAGTGGTAATAAAACTTTTTTTTTTCAATTTAATTTCCACTGATATTAAACAAGTTATGATATTCAAGAGGTAATAAAAAAGGAGGTACAGTCTTCAGGAGAACCTACGGAGGTCTGTAAGGTAAACCTTAGCTTTAGTTGAGGACAATAATGTTACTCAGTAAGCGCTGAAAAACAAAAAAGCGCTTGGAGCGACACTTAAAAGGCGCTCGATTTTGTCTGATATCTCACGACTCCAAAATGTAAGAGTTCCGAACCTAAGTACCCACACATTAGTAGAACAGTAACGGTCACGTCAGAGCCTTGAGCAAAAACGTGTTCGCCTCTTACATTAATTTGCAGAAACGCGCATAGAGCTTCCACTAGTTGCTCGAATTCCCGGGATTTTTTAATCACCAGTTTAACTAACCATATGATCTCATAAAATCATCTTGGGAAGTAACACGTATATTTACTTCTATTTTCATTCTTTTCGTCCATTATTGTTCTTCTTCCAAGTTAGGCAAATTTGATTACTTTTTTTTTTAAAAATAGCGCATCATTCGAGTAGATTCTACCTATAGTTGTGATGATTAGAAGAAAAAGGTAACAAAATGATGGAAATGTAATTTCGTGCAAAAAAAAAGTATTTCGTTATCTTGACTTCCTAAAACAAGTTCATAAGTCGTTTTAATATCAAAGTAGAGAAGTGTATTGTTTATTTCCATTCGTTCGGTATAGTCATATCTAATTGCTATGGGTGACAAACAAATTATTCACCGACAAAGTAATTAACCGTAGCTTTTTTACCGTGGACAAATCGTTTATAGAAAAGGTCCACCTGCTGGGTCAGTGTTGGTGACGCAGTTGACGTCTACCGTGCCCTTTAGTACAACCATTCCATCACAATGTGCCATATCCACAAATATAGACATTTTGAGGACGAATTCATATTTAATACAAAAAGCTAGCTCGTAATATCCGTTCAAAATGTAACCTTTTTTTACGTGACGCAGCTCAAATAGTACACTATCTGCAACGCTAACGCGAAAGCCATGTCAATTGACAATACCTTTAAAATAGACGTCAAACGATACGGAGGCGCATATATAAAAACTATGATTTTACAGTTCGCGTCATGGGGTTTCCTTCGCCATTGACTGACTGAAGCGGGCACTAAGCATCAGAGATTTCTATCAAGCTGTTATTAACGGCTGTCTATCTGGGCGGTTGTCGCTGCTGTTATTGGCTTCTGATCAAATAAATGTTCTCGTAGAAGTGGACCACCAACGACCTGGCAACTGCAGCGAGCACTGATGAAACGGTACCTCCACAAGTTAAAACAATTCGAATAAACGCGCGTTGCGGCGTCGACTAAAAGTGAGAAATCAGTCCGACAAAGTCAGAACTGGCAAAGTGAATGGACCACAGAAGGTTATATCCTGGGACCACACACAGCGATGGGTGCTACGGATAGTTTAGCTCAGATGGACCTCCAACGTTGTTGAAAAGAGTGGGTAAGCGAAGAAAGCCGTACTCACCGATTAGATTGACTTCCTGTTGGTTACTGGTTCGCCATTCGAGAGCGAAGAAAATGGCCGAAAACCTACGTATGTCTGAAAAGTCACCCAGCAGAGTGTCTTGAATGAGTACTCAGCGATTATGATGACATGGCTTTTCCTTTCAAGCCGATGAAAACAAGGGCTTGTAGGTTAATTAAAAATGTAGACTGACATATCCATGATATGCTGCATATATATTTATATAATCCATATTATTTGAATAACTATCATGATTTTGCAATGTGTTAGCACCGTCTGTGGGCGATGCATGATCACAATCTCAGTGGTTTCGTCTCACCGAATGCGGTTTTTCGCTCTGGCCAAAATATACATGGCATAAAGTGAATGCCATATAAATATATTATAAAACACGTTTTTTTCCATATAATTTATGTATATCTCTTCAGCCTCTCTGAATTTCTACAGCAAATTAAAGCTCTGCTACAAATAGTACTATACTAACACAGTTCGGTAGATTCACGACTTTTTGCTTTCGATTACGGTCATCATACACATACACATATATATATATATATATATGTATATATATACAAAGAGTGTGACGCAGGATAGCATGCCACCGACGTGTCATCGCATCGAAGCGGGTCTATCGATGTGGGCACAGCCCGTAAACGAATAATCAATTGCTTCAGTAGGTAGGAGGGTGCACTACCAGAAAAGGCCACCGACGATGAAACTGCCGACTTTCGCTGAGCATCAACGCTGGTGGTTAGTGAACGACCCCCGGAGGAGAACTCCCAGATCGCGGCTTACTGCGAACAAGACTAGCGAAACAGGCCGACAACATAACTTTACGGGCCCGGTCTAAGCGAACACGTCTTACATGAGGACACATTGATTCGCAGCAACAAAACATTAGCCGGCCAGCCGCACAAATAGACAGGATTAATGCCACTGGATTCCATTAGTAACAGTGTCGTTTTAGGCGGCCATACCTCCGGACCACACAGGCCAAGCCAGTCGACCAGATGCTATACACTAGACCGGTTCGCAGACAGCCTAATTAAATTACAGACCCAATGAGCTATGAGACCACTGTATAAACATTTCAAAGCTGGAAATATTTGCATCAAAATAGCGATGAGATATAATCAGATTGGTGGAGGAGAAGTTTCGTCGAAACTGTTCAAGCGAATGATTTCTAGTCCAGTTTCAAAACGGATGATACGGTAGGACTTAATATCTTGTTTGATCTGAGTATGTTCTAAACAGAAGATAATGAGATTGGTAGCTGGCACATACAAAAATGTAGACATGGCGCCTTCGGAGATAAAACTTGTAAGCATAGGCACGGCTTGACACATAGAAATCTAAATATATATATATATTCTTCCTACTATCATCGCTTTTGCACTATAATTTTATATTTTTAGGAAAAAATTGACGTTGGTTCTGAGATTTAGCTCTTTTTTAATGTCATTTTATTGCTTTCCTTGTCACAAATGCATTACTATTATTTATCTTGGTGATTTCTGTTGATAAAGTATACATCATATTGAATTGTTAATAAATTGCTGGTATATTAAAACGGAACATGTGTGCCTTCTTATGTGCTCGTCCTGAGAATTTCATTTGCCATGTCATACTGGCACAGCGATACATTTTTTGTTTGAAATTCATGCGTCGCTAATTGTACTCATATCTTCAATACAAGCTGCGTGAAATACAAAAAGCTTAAAAATAAAATCATGTGATACATTGGAAATAATTAGGTCGTTTATTACCATCCCTTTCATGAAGCTCTGCTCAAATCTTCAAGAAACACTTGCCTCTACTTTGGTCTGTCTGAACTGGATCACTTCTGCGCAGTTTCTTAGGGCTGACGCTCCTGTGGTCATATTCTGTTTCGGCACCATTCGCATCGTTGACTGTGTGCATACTTAGATATATTAACAAGCAGTTGTTTCTTTTAGCTTGTCTGTCCGTAACTCGGTTTCGGTGGATGCTGTGTGGTCGTTTAGGTTGGGCCTCAACCCGCAGTGGCGTTTACCGCTTAGAGTAGAGTTACAGAACATTCGAAAAAACTGCAAAAACATGTCGCGCTTGCGACCTTCCCCAGCAACTAAACTTCCTACGAATTCTCAACGAACGCGCAGAGGTCATATCGCTGACGTTTGGCAACTTTTTGATGTCTCTGGGAGGTTGCCAATGGTGGTGATCACTGAAGTCGTCATTTCTCTCCGAGACTGCTATTGCTATAAGAGGAACAGCGCGATAACTGCTGCACTCCGAAGGCAACTTCGACGACCGATTTTCCTCGCTTATCATTTCATTCATGCTTTCCGTCTCGGTTTCGCCTCGCTTCTCGGCACATGTCTGTATATAGCGACTCCAGGCGCACCGTAGGTGGTTTTGCTCTACATTACGCTGAAGTCTCGCTCCGAAAACGTTTTCATGTAGATGTGTCGACTGCACGTGCTTCTGTAAATCTCATTGGAGACTGATGATTGAGACTAGCAGTGATGGCGAATGAATATCAGTTGACTGATACAGGGCAAAACGCTGATGAACTTTGCATTATTGTAGCGAAGTGCCTAAACTGAAAACGAGCTCAATGAGGAAGCTCTGTTTAAGACATACTTGATTAGTGAAGTAATCGGGTTGAACACAAAAATTATTAAGTCTTAAATAGAAGCATTGCATTTAGTACAACTAAGTTGTCTGTTGTATTTGATGGGATAGGTGTATTATGCGACAAAAAAACCTGGATATGTTATTCTAGTACCGTAAAATCACTTCAAGAAGAGTTTGCGATTAGCAGAGAAAATCTGGGTGCGGGATTAACCTGTACGCTCACCTTTTACATATGGCCTGAGTCAGCTTGGCGAAATAGAATAGCTCTCCTAGCAAAACCGATTTTGCCACCACATTAACGAGTACCACGAATCAGGTTCAAGATTCAGGGTCTAGATCTTGCTGAACCAACCCATTATTCACGAATATATATATTCAGCAATTGAGTTTCAAAGGGTTCGAATTAATTGGAAATGGTTAACATGCCCAAACACCTATTTTCTAATAGAAGTGATACATCAAGTGAATTTTTAATTGCACTAGTTTATTGTTATTCAATTACGAATCTTATATTGTTTTTTTTTTCGTATTGCTTTCTTTCAGCATCGCCATATTCATTATCGTGTCCACTCATTCGAATATGCCGATTCCCGTTCGCCGGTGCTCCAGGACTGAGTGTAATGCCGCGAGAGCGGTGAGTCATTATCATAAGAAATCTACAAACAGGGTAAGAAATGTTGCATGTGACGCATACAATATCATTCATCGGAAGCTCCTCAGTTCTGTCCAATATATAAGTTAATATATAGCCTGTATCATTCGCATATATAATCATAGGTGGTTGGGATGTAATTGGCGACATATTTCACTTAGAAAAATGTTCGTATTTGTATCATGGCTTATACCTACGAGATGTAAGCTATGTACATTCGCTGCCAATGTTTCATATATACTGGGTATTGCACCGCAACTTTTGCAGTAGTGGCAATAATAAGCAGTATAAATATGGGTCTACTTCAAGGGAAATGCGTTGGCGGGCCAACGGCGATATGTACATTGAATTTCGGCATGCAAGTCCTCATGATGGTCGCTCTACCAAATCGTGCATGGCTTTATTTTAATAATAATTCTTAGAGACAATATTTATATATTGTATAAATATTTCTTTAATGCTGTCTTATAGGCATTGTAT